>NC_081842.1:111077969-111202969 GCF_963259705.1 Myotis daubentonii
CTCCTCCATGCCGTGTGGAGCCTCACAGAGTGGTCGCCATACCCCGCCTCCACTTTGAATGTGGCCATCTTGTGGCAGCCATCTTGTGGCGGCCATCTTGTGACGATGTCACACGCGAGGGTGCAAGAGTGCAAGGACCACCTAGGCTTTTATTAGTATAGACTAGAGGCCCGGTGCACAAAAATTTGTGCACTCAAGGAGGGGGGGTCCCTCAGCCCGGCCTGTGCCCTCTCGCAGTCTGGGACCCCTCGGGAGATAACGACTTGCTGGCTTAGGCCTGCTCCCGGGTGGCAGAGGGCAGGCCCAATCCCTAGGTGCAGCCCCTGGTCAGGCTCAGAGCAGGGCCGATTGGGGATTTGGGGCGCCTTCCCCTGTCATGCACAGAGCAGGGAAGATTGGAAGGTTGCAATGCCACCCTCAGTCACCTCAGGGTAGAGCCAATTGGGGGTTGGGGCATAGCCCCTGTCACACTCAAGGCAGGGTCTATGGGGAGGTTGCGGCACCACCCCCTGTCACGCACAGAGCAGGGCCCATCAAGGGGGTTGGGGCTCCGTACCCTGTCATGCACAGAGCAGGGCCCATCAGGGGGTTGGGGCGCTGCCCCCTGTCATGCACAGAGCAGGGCCCACCAGGGGGGTTGGGGCACCGCCCCCTGTCACACTCAGGGCAGGGCGGATCAGGGGGTTGGGGCGCCGCCCTCTATCACCCACAGAGCAGGGCCGATCAGGGGCTTGCGGCGCCGCCACTGTCACACTCAGGGCAGGGCCAATGGGGAGGTTATGGCTCTACCCCTTCACACACAGAGCAGGGCCCTTGGGGGGGGGGCGTTGGGGCGCCGCACCCTGTCACACACAGAGCCGCAGTGCGATCAGGCGGTTGGGGCGCTGCCACTCTCACACTTAGGGCAGGGCCAATGGGAAGGTTATGGCTCTACCCCATCATACACAGAGTAGGGCCTGTGGGGGGGGGGGGGTTGGGGAGCCGCACCTTGTCACACACAGAGCAGGGCCGATCAGGGGGTTGAGGTGCCACATCCTGTCACACACAGAGCCACAGTGCGATCAGGGGGTTGGGGAGCTCCCCCCTATCAGGCACAGAGCAGAGCTGATCAGGGGGTTGGGTGCCTTCCCCTGTCAATAACAGAGCAGGGTGGATAGGGAGGTTGTGGCCCTGCCCCCTGTCACACACAGAGCCGCAGGGCGATCAGGGGGTTTGGGCGCTGCTGCCTGTCATGCTGATCCCGGTGCCGGGAGGCTTCTCGGCTCTGCTGATCCCAGTGCTGGGAGGCCTCCCGGCTCCACTGTTCCCAGTGCTGGGAGGCATATTACCCTTTTACTATATAGGATAGAGGCCTGGTGCATGGGTGGGGCTGGCTAGTTTTCCCTGAAGGGTGTCCTGGATCAGCGTATGGGTCCCCACTGGGGTGCCTGGCCAGCCTGGGTGAGGGGATGATGGCTGTTTGCAGCTGGTCACACACCCTTCAGGGTGGGGGTCCCCACTGGGGTGCCTGGCCAGTCTGGGTGAGGGGCTGAGGGCTGTTTTCAGGCTGGCGGGTGACTGAAGCTCCCAACTGCTCCTTTTTTTCTTTTTCTTTTTTTTAATTCTCGGCCAGCTTTAGCTGTGGCTCCAGCTCTGAGGCCTCTGCTGCTGAAATCAGGTATCTGGTTTGTTTCGGTTCTATAATCAAAACAATGTATAACTCCAGCTCTGAAATCCTGGGCTCGCTGAAAGCAGGTTTCTGGGGTTTTGTTTAGCTTCTATATTTGTTACAATGTTTCTTAAACTGCAAGCTCAGAGGCCGGCAAGGCAGGCGGGGAACGTTGGAGTCCTCAGTCACTGAAGCAAGCAAGCCTCATGTTAGTTTCAAGCTGCCTGGCTGCCGGCCGCCATCTTGGCTAGCAGTTAATTTGCATATCGCCCTGATTAGCCAATGGGAAGGGTAGCGGTCGTACACTAATTACCATGTTTCTCTTTTATTAGATAGGATATGCACTACCTATGTACACAGACAATAGTGTGGTAAAGGCTTGAGGTAGGGTGGGATCTGCGTGGAGAGGGTAACATGGGAAAAAGGAGGGGGCAACATCTGTATTATTCTCAACATTAAAGTATGGGCTGCTTAGTTTCTGGTGTGGGAAAGTGCATGGATACAGGTACCTTTAATTAGGAAGTGAAAGTGTCCTTCATGGAAGCCTTATCTATTATTGAAAGTATAGCATTGATGTGTCCAACCTTTATTGTTACATTATCCATTTTTCCCTTCAATTTTGTCAGTTTTTGCTTCATATATTTTGAAGCTCTGTTAGGTATATATACCTTTATACTTGTTCTTTTTTTCTGGTGTATTGGTCATTTTATCATAATAAAATATTTCTATCTCTATAAACATTATTTTCTTAAAGTTTATTTGTCTGATTCTAATAAATATCCTTAACTTTCTTTTGTTTAGTCCTATATGTTATATATTTTCCATTCTTTTACTTCAAATCTACGTGTGCCTTTAAATCTAAAGTGTGTCTTTGGTAAATAGCAAATTGGTAGATATTTTTTTTTAAATTCATCTTTAATCTCTGTCTTTTGATTAGAGTGATTATTTACGTTTAATGTAATTATGTATAAAATAGGATTTAAATTTTTTATTTTGCCTTTTTTTTTTCTATATGTCTTTATGTCGTTAGGTCCTTTAGATTTCTCCTTTATTGCCTTCTCTTCTGTTAAACAGAAATTTTAATATGCCATTTTCTTTGTCTTTTTTTTAAATTAAATCTTTATTGTTCAGATTATTACATTTGTTCCTCTTTTTTCCCCCCCATAACTCCCCTCTTCCCAGTTCCCACCCCACCCTCTGCCCTCACTCCCCACCCACTGTCCTCATCCATAGGTGCACGATTTTTGTCCAGTCTCTTCCCGCATCTCCCACACCCCTTTCCCCCCAAAGAATAGTCAGTCCATTCCCTTTCTATGTCCCTGATTCTATTATAATCAGCAGTTTATTCTGTTCATCAGATTATTTATTCACTCGATTCTTAGATTCACTTGTTGATAGATGCATATTTGTTGTTCATAATTTATGCCATTTTATTTTTCTTATTTTTAAAACTTATATAGTGTTGTTTCATGGTTGCCCTGGAGATTTTTTACAATTTTTATCTTAAACAATCCAGTTTAGATTGATGATAACTTAATTTCAATAGCGTACAAATAATTTGTTCCAGTAGAGATACATGCTCTCTCTCTACCTCTGATATAATTGTCACACAAATTACATTTTATGTATTAGAAGTCCATGTAATTATTGCTTTATGCATTTGCCTTTAAATAAGATAGTTATAAAGAGAGTTACAAACAATACAACAATCTGTTCTCCTTTTTACATTTTTCTATGTAGTTATGATTACTGATGATCTTTATTTCTTAATTTGTCTTCAATTTACTATCTAGTGTCCATTTATTTCAGCCAGAAGAACTAACTTCAATAATTATTGAAGAATTTTCTAGTGGCAGATTTTCTAGCTTTCTGTTTTGTTTTGTTTTGTTTTGTTTGGAAACAATTTAATTGCTCCTCCATTTTTGAAAAATAGTTTTGCTGGCTATAGAATTCTTGTTTGTTTACAGACTTTTCCCCCAGTACTGTTAATTCCACTACTTTTTGGAAACTGGTTTCTGATAAGAAGTCACCTTTTCATTTTATTGAGAGGTCCTTGTATGGGATAACTTAGTTTTCTTTTTTTTGCTTTCTAGATTTTCTCTTCATTTTTGTCCTCTCAATTGGAATATGATATGTCCGGTGTGATTTTTTGTTTTTTGTTTATTTTACCTTGGAGCTCATTGAGCATCTTGGATGAGTAGACTAATATTTTCCATCACATTGAGGAAGTTTTTGACCAATATTTCTTCAAATATATTTTCTGTCTTTTCTCTTTGTCCTCATGAAATTTCCCATTATATGCATGCTGGAATGCTTATTGGTGTCCTTCAGGTCTTTGAAACCTTGTTCATTTTTTAAATGCTTTTTCTTTCTGATCCTCTCTCCAAATATATCAAGTTTGATGAGTGTTTCTTCTTCCATATGGACTCTATTTTCAAGTCCCTGAAATGAATTTTCCTTTTTCAGTTATTGTAACTTTTAACTGCAGAATTATTTTTATTTGGTTATTTAATAACATTTCTCTTTTGCTATATTCTTTGTGAAACATTGTTGTCTAACTTTTACTTATATCTTTATATATGATTTTCTTTAATTCTTTGAACATTTTTATAAATGCCAATTTAAAATCTTTAGCAATTAATTTTGAAATTTGAACTGACTAAGGGACATTAGCTTTTGGCTGCTTTTTGTCTAATGGCACATCCTTTGGGTTTTGTTTTTATTTTTAAAACTAGAGGCCTGATGCATGAAATTTGTGCATGGGTGGGGTCTCTAGGCCTGTCCAGTGATCAGGGCCAATAAAGTTCCCCACCTCCCCACTTGCCCACCTCCTCCTTCCCTCACCACTTGTGCACCACCACCGCACAGTTCTCCACTTCCCCGCCTCCCCACCTCCTCACCTCCTCATTCCCTTGGCCCCGGTGTCTACCACCACCTACCCCTGGTTCCCTATCCCATCCTAGGGCCTGGCCCTGATTATGTGATCAGGGGAAGGGACTGGCCGGGGAGGAGGGGCCAACCGCCACTGCACTGGGCTGATCAGGGCCTGGCAGCTGGGGAAAAGTTAGGGGGAGGGACCCAGGAGGTTGGCTGCTGGCCCCAAGGGAGCAGGCCCTCGGTTCCCTGGGAAATGGGCCAAGTCCACTGCCACCCACCCCCAGTTCCCCATTCCAGGCCAGAGGCCTGGCCCCAATAAGGCGATTGGGGCCTGCTGGCTGGGGTAAAGGACCAGGAGGTTGGCTGGCAGACCCCATCAGCAATTTGGGCCTGTGGGCTGTGGGCAGCTCCTTGTTGAGTGTCTACCCCCTGGTGGTTAGTGCGTGTCATAGCGACCGGTCGTTCCAGTCGTTCCATCATAACAGTCTCTTGGGTATATATATATAAAGAATATATATATTCTTTATTGTTTAAAATTTACATCTAGTATTACATATGTCTCCTTTTTTCCCATTAACCTCTCCCTTGCCACCCCTGCCCCCCAGCATATGCTCTCACCCCCCTAGTGTCTGTATCCATTGGTAATGTTTACATGCACGCATACAAATCCTTTGGTTGATCTCTTACCCCACCACCCAGCTTCCCCTGCCTTTACTCTAAAGTTTGACAATCTGTTCTCTATCTCTGGATCTATTTTTATTCATCAGTTTATGTTCTTCATTATAGTCCAAAAGTGAGTGAAATCATGTGATATTTATCTTTCTCCAACTGTCCTATATTGCTTAGCATAATGCTCTCCATGTCTATCCATGCTGTTGAGAATTATAAGAGTTCTTTCCTTTTTACAGCAGTGTAGTATTACATTGTGTACATGTACCACATTCTTTTAATCCATTCATCTGGTGTTGGGCACTTGGGCTGTTTCCAAATCTTAGCAATGATAAATTGTGCTGCTAAGAACATAGGGGTGCATGTATCCTTTATGATGGGTGTTTCTGATTTCTTGGGATATATTCCTAGAAGTGGGATTATTGGGTCAAATGGGAGTTCCATTTTTAATTTTTTGGGAAACTCCATACTATTTTCCACAGTGGCTGCACCAGTCTGCATTCCCACCAGCAGTGCATGAGGCTTCCTTTTTTCTCCACATCCTGCTCAGCACTTGTTATTTTTTGATTTGTTGATGATAGCCATTCTGACAGATGTGAGATGGTATCTCATTGTCATTTTGATTTTCATCTCTCAGATGATTAGTGACTGTGACCATGTTTTCAAAAGTCTCTTGGCCTTCTGTATGTCCACTTAAGATAAGTGTCTATTTAAGTCCTTTGCCCATTTTTTATTGGAGTTTTTATCTTCCTTTTTTAAGATGCATGAGTTCCTTATAAATTTTGGAGATTAGGCCCTTATCAGAGTTAGTATTGGCAAATATGTTCTCCCATGCAGTGGGCTTTATTGTTGTTTTGTTGATGGTTTCTTTTGCTGTGCAGAAGCTTTCTATTTTGATGTAGTCCCATTTGTTTAGTTTTTTCCTTAGTTTCCATTACCCTAGGAGCTGTATCGATAAAGATATTGCTATGGCATATGTCTGATAGTTTGCTGCCTTTGGATTATTCTATGATTTTTATGGTTTCCCATTTTATGTTTAAGTCCATCCATTTTGAGTTGATTTTTGTGTATGCTGTAAGTTGGTGGTCTAGTTTTTGTTTTTTTTTCTATGTATCTGTCCAATTTTCCCAACACCATTTATTGAAGAGGCTGTCTTGACTCCATTGCATGCTTTTGCCTCCTTTGTCAAATATAAATGGAACATAATGGCTTGGGTTAAGTTCTGGGTTCTCTGTTCAGTTCCATTGTTCTATATGTTTGTTATTGTGCTAGTACCAGACAGTTTTAAGAAGAGTGGCTTTGTAATATAGCTTGAAATCTGGCATTGTAATCCCTCCAACTTTTTTCCTCTTTCTCATGATTGCTGCAGCAATTTGGGGTCTTTTTTTATGCCGTGTAAATTTTTGGAGAGTTTGCTGTATTTTTGTGAAATATGCCATTAGTATTTTAATGAGGATTGCATAAAATCTATAGATTGCTTTGGGTAGTATGGACATTTTATTGGTGTTGATTCCACAAAACCATGAGCATGGTATATTCTTCTATTTGCTCATGTCATCCTCTATCTCTTTTTAAATGTCTAGTACAGTTCTTTTTTACATCCTTAGTCAAATTTATTCTTATGTATCTTAATTTTTTGTTGCAATAGTAAATAGGATGGTTTTTGTTGTTTTTTTTTTCTCTTTCTGTAAATTTATTAATGGTGTATAAAAAAGCCATAAATTTTTGGGTGTTAATTTTGTATCCTGCCACATTGACAAATTCATTTATTAAATATAGTAGTTTTTTGATGGAGTCTTTGGGGTTTTCTATGGACAATATCATGTCATCTGAGAATAATGACAGTTTTACTTCTTTTACAATTTGGATGCCTTTCATTTCTTTTTCTTGTATGATCACTATGGCTAGTCCTTCCAGTACAATGTTGAACAGGAGTGGTGAGAGTGGACATCCCTGTCTTGTTTCTGTTCTTAGGGGGAATTGTTTTGGATTTGCCCATTGAATATGATGTTGGCTGTAGGTTTGTTATATAAGCTTTTTATTATATTGAGATATGAACTCTCTATTTTCACTTTGCTGAGAGTTTTTATCAAGAAAAGTTGTTGGATTTTGCCAAATGCTTTTTCTGCATCAATTGATATGATTATGTGAATTTTATTTCTCAAATTGTTTATATTATGTATCACATTTATTGATTTGTAGATGTTGTACTATTGTTGCATCCCTGGGATAAATCCCACTTGGTCATTGTGTATGATCTGTCCAACTTAATGCTAGATCTGATTTGCCAGAATTTTATTTAGGATTTTAGCATCTATGTCCATCAGAGATATTGGCCTGTAATTCTCTTTCTTTGTAGTGTCTTTATATGGTTTTGGGTTTAGGGTAATGCTAACTTCATAGAAAAACCTTGGAGATTTTCTTTTCTCTTAAACTTTTTGGAATAGTTTGAGGAGGATAGGTTTTAGTTCTTTTTGAATATTTTGTAATACTCCCCTGTGAAGCTGTCTTGCCCAGGGCTTTTGTTTGCTGGAAGTTTTTTGATTACTGCTTTAATTTCCTCCATAGTTATCAGCCTATTCAGATTTTTTTTATTCTTCCTGATTGAGTTTTGGAAGATAGTATTTTTCTAGGAATATGTCCATTTCTTCTAAGTTTAACAGTTTGTTGGAATAGAGTTATTCATAGTATATTTTTACAATACTTTGTATTTCTATGGGGTCTGATGTTATTTTGCCTTTTTTATTTCTGATTTTGTTTATTTGGGTCCTCTTTCTTTGCTTTTGGTGAACCTGGCTAAAGATTCATCAATCTTGTTAATCCTTTCAAAAAACCAGCACTTTGTATTGTTTTTTGTTGTTGTTGTTTTATTTTGTTTTGTTTGTTTGGTTTTTTTTTTTTTTTGTCTCTATGCCATTTATTTTTGCTCTGAACTTTAGTATTTTCTTACTTCTGCTCACTCTGGGCTTTTTTTGTTTCCCTCTTTCTAATTCTTTCAGTTGCAGAGTTAGATAATTTATTAGCATTTTTTCTTGCTTTTTTGAGGTAGGCCTCTAACGCTATTTCTATTTCTTCTTTGATCTCGTTGGTAACACAATCATTGTTTAATAGCATGATATTAGGCTCTAAGGGTTTAAATTTACTATTGTTTTTATTGTAGTTTATTTCTAATATTGTGCTATTGTGACCTGAGATGCTGCTTGGTATGATTTCAATCTTATTGTATTCGAATAAACATTGCCTGTGTCACAATATGTGGTCTATCTTTGAAAATGTCCCATATGCACTTGCGAAGAATGTATATTCTTTAGCTTTGAGGTGAAATGTTCTGAAGATATAGATTAAGTCCATCTGATTTAGTGAGTTATTTGGATTGCTGTTTCTTTGATTTATTTTTATTTTTATTTTTTTATCTAGAGGATTTATCCAGTGATGTCAATGGAGTGTTGAAGTCCCTTTCTATGATTGTATTGCTATCGATCTCTCCTTGGATATCTTTCAGAAGTTGTTTTTTTTTTTAATGTATTTGGGTGCGCCTGTATTGGTTGCACATATGTTTATCAGAGTTATATCCCTTTGTTGTATTGACCGCTTCATTGTCCTTCCTTATCTCTTGGTATGGCCATCACTTTGTGGTCTATTATTTCAGATATAAGTATTGCTACCTCAGCTTTTTTTTTTTTTTCATTTCTGTTTGCCTGGAAAATATTTTTCCCTCTTTTCACTTTCAGTCTGTGTGAGTCCCTTGTTCTGATGTGGGTTTCTTATAGACAGCATATATATGGGTCATGTTTTCTTATCCATTCAGACACTCTATGTCTTTTGATTGAAGCATTTAGTCCATTGATGTTGAAGGTTATTATTGATTGGTACTTGTTTGTAACCATTTTTATTCATTATGCCTCTGTTCATTCTTCTCTTTCTATTTATTGTTTTACAACAGTCCTTTTAGCATTTCTTGTTTTGCTGGCTTGGTAGTGATAAACTCCCTTTGCCTATTTTGTCTGCAAAGCTCCTGATTTCTCCTTCAATTTTGAAGGATGGCCTTCGTGATAGAGTATTCTTGGATTCAGTCCCTTGCTTTGCATCACTTTGTTTATTTTGTTCCCTTCTGGCCTGATGAGTTTCTGTTGATAAATCATTTGATAATCTAATAGGAAATGTTTGTAAGCACCTCTCTGTCTCTCTCTTGCAGCCTTTAATATTCTCTTTTTGTCATTATCTTTTGCCATTGTAATTATGACTTGTCTTGGTGTGGGTTTTTTTGGGTTTATCTTGTTTGGGACTCTCTGTGCTTGTGTAATTTTTTTCTTCCCCAAATCAGGGAAGTTTTCTGTCATTATTTCTTCAAATAGGTTTTCTAATCCTTGTTCCTCTTCTTGACTTTCTGGCATCGGTATTATACATATGTTACTTCATTTCATGTTGTTGTAAAGCTCCCTTAGGCTCTCCTCCTGCTTTCTAATTCTTTGCTCCAATTGCTGTTCAGATTGGGTGTGTTTCTCTGCCCTGTGTTCTAACTCATTATTTGGTCATCCACTTTTTCTAGTCTACTGTTGAAACCTTCCATTGTGTTTTTTGTAGTTATATCATTTTTAGTTCCTCTTGATTCTTACATAAGTTTTTGATTTTCTCATCCATCCAGTTTATGAATTGTATGACCCTTACTCTGAATGCCTTACCTACATATTGTGTGCCTCTGTTTCATTTAATTCCTTTTTTGGCACTTACTCCTTTTTTTCCTTCGGAGGTTGTTTCTTTGTTTCCCCATTTTTGCTATCACTGAAGTGTTCAGGCTCAAAGTCATGCAGGGCCTTTTACTGAAACAGAGTGCTTGTCTGGAGTGTTGTGCATCCCAAGAGACACAGGAGGGCCCATGTGCCAGGATTTGTGAGGTCCCTGGCTGCAGTGGTTTGTTGGCAGGAGGTTCATGCACCCTGAAAGTCACTGGAAAGCCCTGAGGCTGGGACACGTGGGACCTATGTTTGAAGTGGCAGGCCGGCAGGAGGGTAGTATACTCTGTGACTCACAGGAGCCTGCAGCTTGGAAAGCTGGAGTCCTGGTGTCTGTCAGTTGGCAGCTGAGGTAGTAGGTCTTTTGTTGGAGTGGCTATAGGGTCTCAGATGGTGTCTGAGGCAAGTCTGGGTGGTGGTGTGGCTGTGCTCCTACTCATAGCAGCTCTACCCTTCAAGATGGCATGGTTTCTTTGCCAGCATTGGCTGCCCAGGAGTGTTTGCAGTGGTTGTAGGGACTCCCCATCTAAGAGAGTCCAATCCACCAGCCCCTGAAAGTCCTGTAGGATCTAACTGTCACACACACACACACACACACACACACACACACACACACACACACATGTCCACACACACTCCTTTCACTCCCACACTCACTCCCACTCTTTTCCTCAATGCCATCCTGCCGACCTCCATCTTTGGACTACTACCTCTTGGTTTTTTGTTTGTTCCTTTGTTTGTTTGCATATTCATTTGTTATTTTTTTTACATTTCATATTTTTTGCTAAAAACTGTACATTTTAAATAACATAACTTTGGTACGAAGCCTCTCCCCTCCACTGCCCAAATTTTGCCGGTGTTGCTGATTTTTTGTTTTTCTTATTTCTGTGTTTTTGTTCAGAGACTTACTGGATTGATTCTGTATTTTCTGCAAAATTCTCTGCTGAAATTTAGTTTAATTTTAAAAAAATTAATTTAAAATAATTCTTATTTAAAATTTTAAACCTGGCTTCCTAAGTGTTCCCTGATTCAGTATAATTTAATGACCAGCTAATATGTAATAAACTTGATGAGAAGATATCTTCAAATACATTCCGTGAAGTATATAGACTATCCTTTGTCAAGGGGTTCTGGGTGAGAAGGCATGCTTCTTAACCAAGTCTTTCCAGGGTTGTGTGCATGTTCATACAATCTTTTAAATATGTTTTTAAAATTGATTTTAGAGAGAGGAAGGGAGAGGGAGAGAGATAGAAACATCCATGAAGAAAGAGAATAATCAATGGGCTGTCTCCTCCATGACTCCTACTGGGGATGAAGCCCACATCCCAGCCAGTCATGTGCACTGACCAGAATTGAACCATGATCTCTTGGTTCATTCATCGATGCTCAACCACTGAGCAACACCTGCTGGGCACTCATACAGTCTTTTAGATGTCCAGAATCACATTAGGGTTTTCAAAGTTTCCTATACCATATTGTTCTACTAGTTTTCCTTTAAATTCCTGTCCTGGCTCCAACTGAAATAATAGCTTTAGGCTGTTTCAAGGTTACTAGCAGATTAGTAGTATTTCAGTAATGGCCTGGTTGTGTAACACTCCCCTCTGAACTCTGTGGTTAAACTGAAATCTGAGCTAAAGAAAAAAGCTGTGATATCTTAATATTAGAGATTTTTCATAGAGCTGGATGCTTGAACATATTTACTGTGTTTCAGGAGAGTGTTTTTCATAAGGTCCAAAAAGTTCAGTCCTATTAACTTTCTGCAAGACTTTTGTCTTTTCATTGCTAATTACCACGGGGTTATGGAGTAAAAAGTGATAGGAGTAACACTCTCTAGCTGTCAGGGAGGTAAAACTAGTTAGTTTGAGATCAGGTGGAGTGTATTTGGGGGCATCTTCCTTGTTGAGCTGAGTGGGAGGCATATCTGGCTAGAGCAGGAACTCATAGCCAGGCCTTTAAATTCCTATGAGACTTAAAGGTATAACAGCCTTACCATACAATTCTGTTGCTTTGGTTAATTTCTAGATTCCTAGAAATGTTAATTGTTGTATCAATGTCTTTGTGAGAGAGTAGTTGATTTACTAAAATTCTTACTCTGCTCTTCTGGAAGTCGATCTCTAAACTTCCTTGATTTGAACATTAGAATTGAGCCACTTATTAATGAAAGGCTAACCATTAAATGTAAATGGACATTTCACACAAATGGCACAGAACAAAGCTAAGTGGTATTATTCTAAAACATTAACAAGTATTTTGGTTAAAATGGCAATTATTGTTTGTCTTCATATTATTTTATATTTTAGAATTTTTTTATGACAAACATATCATTTGAATAGTTGGAACAATGAAAAAATAATTCTCTTTTGCAAATTATTGGCAATGATAATTTTGAGTCACTGCTTAATGCTATCATTGCATGGTAATAATGCAGTCAGGAATCTATACTAATAATAGAGGAATATTCAAATTGTTTGGGACACCATCACAGTAACAGTAATGACCAGCAGGCTGCCTGGGGCGACCAGGCTGGCAGGGGGGTTTGTGAGGGATGACCAAACGACTGAACAGCAGGCTGCGTGGGGTGACCAGGCCAGCAGCGGGGCAGTTTGGGGCAACCAGGCCAGCAGGGGAGCTGTTGGGGGCAACCAGGCCAGCAGAGGGGGCAGTTAGGGGTGGACAGGCTGACAGGGGGGCAGTTGGGGGTGACCAGGCCAGCGGGGGGGGCAGTAAGGGGCGATCAGGCCAGCAGGGGGGGGCAGTTAGGGGGCGACCAGCCCGGCAGGCAGAGGCAATTAAGAGCCAGTGGTCCTGGATTGTGAGAGGGATGTCCAACTGCTGGTTTAGGCCCGATCCTTGGGATCGGGCCTAAACCAGCAGTCGGACATCCCCTAAGGGGTCCTGGATTGGAGAGGGTGCAAACTGGGCTGAAGGACCCCCTCAGGCATGAATTTTGTGCACCAGGCCTCTAGTAATTTATCAAAGAAGAAATATAATTTAAGAGAAATACAATTTTTTTGGAATAATATATGTGTCTTTATTCTTAGTTCAGCACTTTATTTTATATTTAAGTGTTTTGATGTCTTAAAAAATAGGAAAAATAAAACTCTACAGGGCTGTTGTAATAATTAAATAACACTAAAAAGTAGGCATTAAGTAAACTCTCAATAAATATAATTTTTCCTTCCATAGCATAAATCAAGGAACATTGAGTAATGATATTACTACAGGTAGATGAAGAGAAGAAAAGGTTATGTGAATTACAGGAAGGAATGCCTCTTGGGGGAAAAGTTGCAAAAGCCAATCATCATTGATTTAACTTTGTGGTTTTACCTGGATCTGGCTTATTATCTCTATACTATACACTAACAAAAATTTTAGGTGTTTATTTTTCTAACACACTTAATCTCTATACTTATCCCATATTTACTGTGAAGTTATTCTACATTTCTCATATTTGCTTCAAACATACTCTTTTCTGTCTGATGGCTATAAATGCTTAGGTCTTAGATATTCCTGTATTATCAAGATACTACAAAATATGTTTTTATAATTTTAGTAGGTTCCTTTAAGACATTTGTGTTTTCAACATGTTTCATGTAAATTTTTTCTAAATAGTTTCAATAATCCCATTCATATATAAATCAAATGCCTCATGCTTGAAGTTTTATTTTTTACTTGCCTTTTTTACTTTTTACATCATTGTTCAACTCTGAACCATTTTAGAAATAAGTTGGTATTTATAATAAAATATTATATAAGTATATAAACATATGCTATGTTTTTATCTGTGTAAAGACAACTATGCTTATGTTTTATGTAAACATACATATAAATAAGTATCAATAAGTTATAATAAATGCACTTTGTAATCTAATTACCAGTTGTCACTTGACTTTTTTTCTAATTTTTAACGTCTCATTTTACCAATAAACTAGTATAAAGAAGATAGAAAAGACTTACAAATTTATTTCTATACTCTAACAAATTACCAAATGTTATAACCACTTTTAGTAATTAAGTATAATTTTGAAAATTTGATATGTATTCTTAAGATGAATATTTTAGACTTTACTATTCTTAATATTTAAAGAGGGATGATTATCTGTTTAATGTTTTACAGAACTCCTACAATCACTGACTAATGTGAAGGAATTATAACTTCCTAAAGCTGTTATGTACTGAAAATCTGCTGTCAAAGGATGAGGAATCCAGCTGCTTCTATCACTGCAGTGGATTTGGAATAAAAGCTCTACAATATGTTCCTCTAAGAAAAAGAAATAAGCTGTACTCTAAAGGTTTTTTTTTTTCTTTTCTTTCCTTTCCCGTAGGAAAAATAAAGTAGCCCTGGAAAAACTTGTGAATGCTTTGTCATTTCTGTAAAACTGGAAAAACACCAAAGCAGCTAGCTTACTCATCCTTGATTTCCCCAGATGGCTGGGTTCCCATTTATTCACCTGAGAATGAGATGCAGACTCAGTGCCTTTACATGTCATTTTGACAAGATATAATGTCCGAACTTGTTTATGTATTCCTTTCCCTTCTACCTCAAGGCTGCTTCACTACTGGTGGTCTGCCCTTGTGCAACACAGATGTTTCTCCCTCCTCTGCATGCTTTATTTTTCAAGTAACATCGAAGAGCATATGTTTTTGTGTGAGCCTGGTTCTTCCTTCTCCCAACACCTTCTGGTGTTACATAAACAATCTTCATCTGCCCCTCAGATCTGGGCACATGAGACTCTCACAGATGTTGATTTCCTTTTCAGCCTCTTTGCCTCTAGTGAACATGCTCTTCAGATAATGTCTCCCTTCCTTCTCTGTTCCAAATGACTCGGAATGCATATTTTTCTCCTCCTTTCAACTCAGTTTCCTTCTGTGGGCCAAGCATGTTTTCAGCCCCTTTCTTCTATGTCTTTCTTTGTACTAGCTTTCCAGATGGGTTGAGGATGAGCTTTTCCTCATATTATTCTCCTTACAACTGTTTGGTTTGCAAGAACAGGAAGACACAAACTTTACACATTAAAATTTTTCATGCACACCCACATATATTTTTCTGATTTGTTTCTTTGATTTTTTCACATTTTATTTGTTTATTTATATTTAGTAGCTGCCACATTTCATTATTTTCCATTTTTGCTACTCATTACAAAGGAAGACATCACAAATACATGTATGTAAACATGCTGCATATTTACATGTACAACATCAGGATAATGACTACTTTAATATCATTTTTTTTTGCAAAAGATGAATCTCACCTTCTCTTTCATTTATTCAACATATATTTGTTGAGCATGAACTATGTGTCAGAAATTCCTTTGGATGCCAACATTAGGGTAGTAAACAAAATAGAAAAGGTCCCTTCTCAAGGATTTTATAATCTAGGGTGAACAAAGATAATTGATAAGTACATAAGTAATTAAGATAATTAGGAGATGATGCTAATTGAGCTAAAATCTGCATGATAAACAGGAGCTGAGTTGATGAGAATCAGGGTGATGAGAATTTCCAGCGGGTAGGGGACACAAGTGCTAAGTCCCCTCCTGAAGGATTGATGTTGACATTGTTGAGAAACAGAAAAGAGGTTTTTGGAGACTGAGGTGTCATATTAAGTAAGCATGGTGGAAAAGGGAGGACAGTGTTGGAGTGGAAGTCTGGGTCTAGATCGTGTAGGGCTTTTGATGGAAGGGTAAGAATTTAAAATTTTAGTCCAGATGACCCAAGAAGTCATGGATGCTGTGAAACAAGGAAGTGACATGATCTGACTTATGTGTTAGAAACATCACTTTGACCACTGTGATATAATTTTATAGTGAAGTGTGAGGTAAGAGAGAGACCAGATATATGATGTGGGTGTTAAAAAATGTTTTTTTAATATATTATTGATATTAAATAGCTACTTTAATATAAAAATTGATAGTAAAGTAGCAGTTACCCTGATGCTTTATAATATTATTTTTAAATGCAATTTTAAATTCACAACAAAAATGAAAGGAAGGTACAAAAATTTTCCAAGTTTCCCCTGCACCCTCACATGATAACCTCTCCCATTATCAGTATCACTCACCTGAGTGGAACATTTGTTATAGTTGATGAACCTACATTGCATTGATACAATCACCCAATGCCTGTAGTTTACATTAGGCCTCATTACTGTACATCTTATGGTTTGGAAAAATTTATCATGGCATACAACCATCATTATAATAACATAAAAACTATTTTCACTGCCCTAAAAATCATCTGTGCTCTGTCTATGCATCCCTTCTCCTTATCCCCCAGCAACCACTGTTCTTTTTACGGTTTCCATAGTTTTAACTGTTCAAAATGTCATTGTTGGAATCATACGGTATATAGCCTTTCAGATTGGTTTCTTTCACTTAATAATATGCATTCAATATTCCTTCATGTGTTTTCATGGCTTAATAGCTCATTTCTATTAAGCACTAAATAATTATTGTCTGAATGTCATATGATATCTTGTAATTAACAACCTTAATATAATTGTTAACAATCACAGAATAATTTTTCAGAGAAAACATTGTTAATTCTTATATTTTTCCATCTATTTTCTTACCAAGACTAAAGTATTATTAGTAGAATGATGATGACCTTTCCATATTTTAAATTCAAATTACTTACATTGGTATACAAAAATTTGGGGGATTTTACCCTTGAATCTCTTTCCTTACTTCATGGATTTCCCTTACCATTACCAACACACTTTACTGTAATCTTTAGCTCTACTGAAACATGGTTGGTACCTAACCAGATCTGACTTGTGCATTTGTCCCTGCTCATCCTCATCTATTCCCTGAGAATGCTCTTCACTCCATTGCCTATTTGGAAGCCATCACCACACCCAAACACACACACACACACACACACACACACACACACACACACACACACACCACACCTTGGGAACTTCCTCCATGAAGCCTACCTGACCACCCTGTGCATGCTTTCCCCATACCCTGAAAGGCTCCTAGGAAAGTTCCTTAAATATAAATATTTATGAATGAGTAGAGAATACTGGGAAATGCTAGAGAACTAGGAACCACTACCACTAGGAATGAGGATAGATTAAGGACTTGTTGATGTTAACCATAGAGCTGTAGAGGGATGCCAGAAGAATTTCAATATGATAGTAAGAAGATCAGATTTTCCCTTTAGAAAGTTCACTCTGGTAATATTTGGCAAGAATTGGGTGTAAGATGACAAACTGAGACTGGAAGCATACTATTTCATTAGGCTAGATAAGTCATGATGGGACTTGAAACATTCACATACATACATATACACAGAAATAACAGTAGAAATAAAGAAAAAGGTATGGGTTTGGAAAAACTTAAAGAATGCTTAACTGAAGATGGTGCACAGGTCAAAGCAATGCAGCAACAGAAAGTGAGGGGGAGAACAGAATCTAGGATCCCTCCCATTTCTGTCTTGAGACTCATGATGGATATCACTAATATAGGGATATCAAAAAAACATTTTGGAAGTTGGATCTTTTCACATTACCATTTTAAAAACAATTACTGGGTTTGTTTGTTTTTTATGTACCAACATTATGCTTTCCATTTTACAAATTAACCTTTGCCTTTTTTTAATTTACCTTGATTAAATTTTATATAAATTTATTTTGTATCTCTGAACTACCTATAGTAATGCTGAAGTAGAAGGATTAGTCATTTTCACACTTTATTCCTATATATGGAATAGCAGTGATTCATTGTGGGCAGGTGCTATGGTGGGAAGAAGTTGAATGAGTAGGGGTTACACTGGTTGGGGCACAAAGTAAATTAATACAGGGCCAGAGATAGTTTTTTTTTTTTTTTCTCATCATAATGTCTCTGTCTTCCTATTACCCAATTCCTTGATCTTCTTTTAATAGATACCCCAAAAATATTTTCTTAACACTTCACATTTTCTTCACAATTAGGCAAGCTGTCTTCAATTGATAAGAAGCTTTAGGATTTTCTAAACAAAGATTTGCCAGTCTTTTATGGTGGTGTTGTTGTTGCTTTTTAGTGAACTTCCTTTTTTGCCATGGATTTTTTTAAACAAACAAATAATTCACAAAACAAAACCTGCACTGAGATTTATTTTCAAAGAGCACATACTCTTTTGCTCTAATTACTGTGTATCCTCCTAACTTTTTTTTTGTTTGACTCCATAAATGGATGTGTCCATTTAAGACTTTTTTGCAAACAGACATTTTAAGAGTATGAATGATGTTCACACTAATGGGAGAAGCAGGGGATTTGATGACACAAATAAAAATATCATTGTCGAATCATTTACATTCATCTAAAAATGCATCCATTTAACATACTTATTGAGCATCTATTATGAGCCAAAACAAAAAATTACTGCCCTGAAGGACTTTGTATCCAGAGGTGGAAGAGCAAATAATTATCCACATTATTAAATAAAAAATGTTATTAGAGGCTGATAAAGGCTAAAGAGAAAAATAAAGCAGAAAGGAGGACAGCTCTGGGTTATGGCCCTGGTCCAGATTAATGATTAATAGTGTGCCCTTTTACTAATTGTGGCCATTTGGGAAATAAAAAATGGGGTCAATCTAAGTATTGGGCATATTGGGTGGGGAGGGGTTGCACTTTTAGTAAGAGAAGCTAGGGAAGACCTCTCAGAGAAAATGACAGGTAAAACACCAAGGAGATAATGAGGGGAATAATGTAGCCACCTTGGGGATGTTCCATGTGAAGGGAACAAAGGCTCTGAATTGCATTCATAACTCACATGTTCAAGGAACATGAAATACAGCTAACAGAGAGGATTGAGAATGACAATAGAAGTAGATGAGAACTAAGAGATAAGTGGGAGTTATCTCTTCTTTTCTTTTTCAGGTTCATTCTTATACTCCATAAGTTCTTTTCTTTCATTTTTAAATGTATTTTTTATTGTTGATAATATTACAGATATATCCCATTTCCCCTTCTTCCCCCCCCCCTCCCCAGCTCCTACCCACCCACCTACCAGGTCTTCACTTATCCTATTGCCTGTGTCCATGGCCTATGCATATAAGTATGTAATTTCTTTTTTATCTCTTCTTGTTCCCCCAACAGCACATCAAGGTATGTCAGTTTTTTGCATGCCTCCCTGCTTTGGGTCTTATTTTGTTGGTCAATTCATTTTGTTCATTAGATTCTACAAATAAGTGAGATCATGTGATATTTGTCTTTTTCAGTTTGGCTTATTTCACTTAGTATAATATTTTCCAGGTCCATCCATGCTGTCCCAAAAGGTAAGATACCCCTCTATTTTACAGCTGATAGTATTCCATAGTGTAAATCCCATGGTTTTTTTATCCTTTCATCTACTGATGGACACTTAGCTATTATAAACAACACTGCTATGAACATAGGGGTGCATATATGCTTTCTTATTGGTGTCTTGCAGTTTTTAGGATATATTCTCAGAGTGGGACCACTGGGTCTAATGGGAGTCCTATTTTTAATATTTTGAGGAAACTCCATACAGTTTTCCATTGTGGCTACATTAATCAGAATTCCAACCAGCAGTGAACTAGTGTTCCCTTTTCTCCACATCCTTGCAGCACTTGCTATTTGTTGATTTATTGGCAATAGCCATTCTGACAGATGTGAGGGGATATCTCATTGTGGTTTTATGTGCATTTCTCTGATGATTAATGACTGAGCATTTTTTCAGGTGTCTCTTGGCCATTTGTATGTCCTCTTTGAAGAAATGTTTATTAATTTCTTGTGCCCATTTTTTAATTGGATTGTTTGTCTTCCTTTTGTTGAATTGTATCAGTACTTGATATATTTTGGATATGAACCCCTTATCAGATGTATCATTGACAAATATGTTATTCCATTTAGTGGATCCCATTTTCAATTTGATGGTGCTTTCTTTTGCTGTGCGGAGCTTTTTATTTTGATGTAGTCCCATTTTTTTCTTAGTTTCCTTTGCTGTAGATGATGTATCCATAAACATATTTCTACTTGAGATGTCTGATATTTTACTGCCTATGTTCTCCTCTAAGTTTTTTATGGTTTCATGCCTTATGTTTAAGTATTTTATCTATATTGAGTTTATTCTTGCGTATGGTATAAGTTGATGATCTAGTTTCATTTTTTGCATGTGTCTGTCCAGTTTTCCCAGAACCATTTGTTGAAAAGACTGTCTTTATTCCATTGTATGTTCTTGCCTCCTTTATCAATTATTAATTGAAGATAATGGTGTGAGTCAATTTCTGGGGTCTCTGTTCTGGTCCATTGGTCTATATGCCTGTTCTTGTGCCAGAACTAAGCTGTTTTGGTTATAAAGGCTTTGTAGTATAGTTTGATATTCAGTATTGTGATCCCTCCTTCTTGGTTTTTCTTTCTCAAGATCGCTGCAGATATTCAAGGTCCTTTATGGTTCCATATAAATTTTTGGAGCATTTTTTCTAGCTTTGTGAAGTATGCCATTGGTATTTTAATAGGGATTGTTTGAATCTGTATATAGGTTTGGGTACTATAGGCATTTTTTTAAAATATAATATATTTTATTGATTTTTTACAGAGAGGAAGGGAGAGGGATAGAGTTAGAAACATTGATGAGAGAGAAAGATCGATCAGCTGCCTCCTGCACACCCCCCACTGGGAATGTGCCCGCAACCAAGGTACATGCCCTTGACCGGAATTGAACCTGGGACCTTTCAGTCCACAGGCCGATGCTCTATCCACTGAGCCAAACTGGTTACAGCATACTATAGACATTTTAATTATATTAATTCTTCCAATCCATGAACATGGTCTACACTTCCATTTGTTTGTATTAATTCTTCCTCTATTTCTTTTTTCAATGTCCTATAGTTTTATAAGTACAGGTCTTTTATCTCCTTAGTTAAGTTTATTCTGGGTATCTTTTGTTGTTGTTGTTGTTGTTGCAATGGTAAAGGGGATTGCTTTTTTAGTTTCTCTTTCTGAAAGTTCATTATTGGTATATAAAAATGACATTGATTTTTGGATGTTGATTTTGTATCCTGCTACCTTGCTGAATTCATTTATTAAGCCTAGTGGTTTCCTGGTGGAGTCTTTAGGGTTTTCTATGTATAATATTATGTCATCTGTGACTAATGACAGTTTTACTTCCTCATTTCTAATTTAGATGCATTTTTATCTCTTCTTCTTGTCTGATTGCTGTGGCTAGGACTTCCAGTACTATGTTGAATAAGAGTGGTGAACGCAGAAATCCCTGTCCTGTTCCTGTTCTTAAGGGAAAATACTTTAGTTCTTGTCCTTTGAGTATTGTTTGTCATATATGATCCCTCTATTCCCACTTTACTGAGCGTTTTTATCAAAAAAGTGTGCTGGATTTTATGAAATGCTTTTTCTGCATCTATTGATATGATCATGTGGTTTTTATCTTTTAATTTGCTTATGTGATATATCACATTTATTGATTTTAAAATATACCAACGTTGTATCTCTAAAATAAATTCCACTTGATCATGGTATGTGATATTTTTAATACATTGCTAGGTCCAATTTGTTAATATTTTGTTGAGGGTTTTAATATCTGTGTTCATAAGGGATGTTGAGCTGTAAATTTCTTTCTTTTTAGTATCTTGTCTAGTTTTGCAATTAGAATAATGCTGGCCTTTTAAAAAGAGGTTGGAAGTGTTCCTTTGTCTGGAATTTTTTGGAAAAGTTTGAGGAGGATAGGTGTTATTTCTTCTTTGAATGATTGGTAAAATTCACCTGTAAATCTATCTGGTCTAGGACTTTTGTTTGCTGGAAGTTTTTTAATTACTGCTTCAATTTCATCAGTTGTTATGGCCTACTCAGGTTTTCTCATTCTTACTGATTTTGTTTTGGAAGATTATGTTTTTGGAATTTGTCCATTTCTTCCAGGTTTTCCAGTTTGGTGGCATATAATTGTTCATAGTATTTGCTTGCAATCCTTTGCATTTATGTGGTGCTCATTATGATATTTCCTCTTTCATTTCTGATTTTATGTATTTGGGTCCTCTCTCTTTGTTTCTTGATGAGTCTGGCTAGGGGTTGATCAATCTATAAATCAAAAAATTCAACAAAAGAAAAAGAAAATCATTATGTAGTGATAAAGGATCCAATGCAGAGAAAGAATATAACATTTGTAAATATTTATGCACCCAACATTGGAATAAAAATATATAAAACAATTAGACCTGTAGAGAGAAATAGAGAGCAATTCCATAATAGTGAGGGATTTAATACCCTATTTTCAGCAAAGGACAAGTCATACAGACAGAAAATTAACAAGGAAATCTTGGACTTACTACACATTAAGACTTGACACATATTTGCAGAATATCCCATCCCAAACCAGCATAATGCACATTCTTACAAATGTACATAGCACATTCTCCAGGACAGATATATTAGACCAGGTAACAAGTTTTAAAAAATTTAAGATTGAAATCATATAAAATATCTTTTCTGACCACAATGGTATGAAACTAGAAGGAAATTACAAGACAAAAACGGGAAAATTTATAAATATTTGGATATTAAATAACATGCTACAGAATAACCAATGGCAAAGAAGAAATCAAGAAAAAAATTATTGAAATGCCTTGAGAGAAATGAATATGTAAATCCAACATACCAAAATGTATAGGATGCAGCAAAAGAGTCCTAAGAGGGAAGTGTATAGCCATAAAAGCCTACATTAAGAAACTAGAAAGATCTCCTTAGAGGAGACATAGATAGCACTGCAATAATTGTAGAAGTATTGAAGCCCATAGACAGCAGTGGGTAGATCGTCCAGACAGAAAATCAACAGGGAAACATTATAATTGAATCACACTTTAGAACAAATTATCGTATAGACACAATAGAATATTCCATCCAACAGCAGAAAAATACACATTCTTTTCAAGTGAATATAGAATATTTACCAAGATAGATGATAAACTAGGCCACAAAACAAATCTTAGCAAATTTTATAAAACTGAAAGTAGACCAACTGTCTTCTCTGACCACAATGGTATACAACTAGAAATCTACAAATATGTGGTAAATAAACTACCCACTTCAAAACAAGCATTGGGTCAAAGAAGAAATCAAAAGGAACATAAAAACAAATATCTAGAAACAAATAAAAATGAAAACAGAACATCAAATATTGTGGAATGCAGCAAAAGCAATTCTGAGAGAAAAGTTTATAGCAACAAATGCATATTAAAAAAATAAGATCTTAAATAAACAATCTAACATTACACCTCAAGGGGATAGAACAACATCAAGTCAAGCTCTAAATTAGCAGAAAGAAGGAAATAATAAAGATATGAGTGAAAATAGCTGAGAGACCAGCAAATCAATAGAAAGGATCAATGAACTAAGAGCAAGTTCCTAACAAATTTGACAGACATTTAGCTGGACTAAGTAAGAAGAGACTCAGATAAATTAAATCAGAAATGAAAGAGGAGTCATTACAACTGATACTACAGAAATACATAGAATCATTACAGTCTTCTATGAACAATTATATGTAAACAAATTACATAAACTAGAAAAAATAGATACATTCCTAGAAATACACTACCTGCCAAGATAGAAAACATGAACAGATCAATACTGAGTAAAGAAATTGATTGAATCAGTAATAAAAAATTCCCCACACAGAAAACTCTACGACCAGATGAGATTTTTGGAGAATTCTACTAAGCATTTAAAGAAGAAATATCAAGGAGGAGGGAACACTTCATAACTCATTCTACAAGGCCAGAATTATTTTGATACCAAAACCAGTTAAGAATATCACAAGAAAAGAATATCACAGACCAACATGCCTGATGAATATAGATGAAAATTTTCAAGAAAATATTCCAAATCAAATTTAAGAACATATTATAAAGATTACATACCATGACCAAGTGGGATTTATCCTTGGCATACAAGCATGGTTCGCCCTAACAGGTTTGGCTCAGTGGATAAAGCGTCGGCCTGCAGACTGACCAGCACTTTCACTCACAGATTTATTAGCTCCACCTTTCTGACTCCAGCATCTGCACCCCTCCCAATACCGGCTTAGTTATGGCTCCTGGAAGAAGCTGGGATAGACTGGGTTTTTTGGTTCTAGTACAAGAGCCATTTTTTCCTTGCATGCCTGACAGGTGTAGAGCACTCACTTCACACAGCTAAATCTTGGCCTGTTTGGGCCTGATTAACTCTGCTGGTCTTTCCCTGACATTTCCTGAGACCACACCCCACCATCAAGGTCTGCGGGCACCTGGCAGGGGGCAACTATACTTTGTATACCCTGGGATTTTTGTTGACTGCCCCAGCAATGGCACTGAGCCTGAACTTGTATCAATCTGGTGAACACTAGTCACCCAGTGACTGATTGAGAACAGTCCTCATGCAATTGATTTATAGCCAGAAGCTCTTTCAGTGACTGATCCTAACTGCCAGATGGCAAGTGGAGGCAGGCAAGAGGATCTTGGGGTGCCTTGGGACTTTTGCTGACCTGGCACCAGACTTGGTGAAGGTGTAAGCCAGCCTTGATTCATAGCTTGGTCCTTCCCATGCACATGTAGGCTGATCAGAGTTAGAACAAAGCTTGTATAACTTTGTAGCTCCAAATAGGTGGTCCATGGCCAGTCACAGGCAGTGTCCCACACTGATCTGCAAGAGGCCCAAGAACCAACAAACCCAGTGACAGCTTCATACATGAGAGCAAGATTCAATTAGCTTCTCAACTGGCATACCCACAGGAAGATCTTGCCAGGCACCAGACCCTGCTGAGGTGAATTCTGCTTAGTGTAATCAACACCTACATAGCAGCTCATACACTGTGGTCAAGGTTGATCCTCACAGTCAGCCAGCCTGATGGTTGAACCTGCATGAATGGACCAAGAGCAATCAAAACTAAATTACATTAGGAAGGCTCACATAAAACACACAAAAGGTCTTTCTAGAGCACCCACCTCAGGAAGTAAAAGAGTCTGGACCACTGGACCCTACAAAACACCTACTACATAAGGCCACCCTACCAAGACTTGGAGACATATTAGATTTACCTAATACATGGAAACAAACACAAAGAGGCAGGTAAAATTAATATATAAAGAAATAGGCCCCAACTAAAAGAAAAAGAGAAATCTCCAGAAAAAAAAAACACACACACACACATAAAACACAGCCTAATTACATGGAGACAAACAATATACTAGATATAGTGTGTTAAAAAAAAGATTAGAAAGATGCTCTAGGTATTTAGTGAGAATTCCAAGGAACATAATGAGAATTGCATCAGCATAAAAAGGGACATAGAAACCATAAAAAAGAACCAGTCAGAAATGAAGAATATAATGTCTGAAATGAATAATATAATAGAAAGAATAAATCGTAGGTTGAATGAAGAAGCAGATTGAATAAGTGATTTGGAACAAAACGTAGGAGAAAGCACACATTTTTTTCTCTGAGCAGCAAAGAGAAAAAATAATTTAAGGAAATGAGAATAGTTAAAGGGACCTTTGGGAAAACATCCTATACAATAAACGCCTAATATGTTAGGTGTCTGGTCATCTGGTCGGCCATTCAACCAATCAAAGTGTAATATGCTAATGATATGCTAAGGCCAATCAATCTCTCACTATGACATGTACTGACCACCAGGGAGCAGACAGTCAACCAGTCACTATGATGTGCACTGACCACCAGGGGGCAGATGCTCCAACTGGTAGGTTAGCTTGCTGCTGGGGTCCAGCTAATCAAGACTGAGCGAGAAGGGCTGGACTTGCCCTGGAGTCCTCCCACGGTCCCTCCCAAGCCCTGATTGTGCTCCGGTGGGGTCCCTTGGCCTGCCCTGTGCCCTCTCGCAATCTGGGACCCCTCGGGGGATGTTGGAGAGCTGATTTTAGCCTGATCCTGCTGGCCAGGCCAAGAGACCCCACTGGTGCATGAATTTGTGCACCAGGCCTCTAGTTAACTATAAACCGAAGTTCAGTTGGGTACAGTGTTTGGTCTAGCTGTATTAAATACTGAGTGAGATGGTCTATCAGAAACTGGGAAATAGCCTGATTCACTCTCACTTCAATATACCACCTGGATCAGAAACACAGTCTTAACATAAGGTCATAGCCCTGAAATCCATTCCAGGATCAAATGGCCTTTGGCCACCAGAAAACCATCCTCCTTATGTCCTCACACATGTACATTCCAGCAAATCAGAGCAATATCTAACTATGTGTAGGACATGATGTGTATAGGTTCACTGAGGACAGCAAATGCATCACAATCTGGGTAGTATAATTTTTATAACTGCCACAAGCCAGAGAGGAAGGAGAATGATAATTTTGGAAAAGAATTATAGTGACATTGATTATTGATTCATTTATGTGTTTAGAGTTAATCAATAGAATTCTGTATTTCAAAGCAACAGAATTACATTATATCAAAGACTGTTATGGGAACTGGCATAAAGTCATTCACTCTAAATATAATAAAGAGATTTGATCACTACTTACTAATCAGAAAATTGTGCCAAAGGGGATACTCAAACGCTGTTTATTAGATAAAATTAATGGAAGAGGTTCATCTAACTGAATGATGAAAAACACACAAAGCTGAAAACATAAGGCTTAATAAAAGTCAGTATAGTCAGTAAAGGTACATCATCATATACTAAGATGGAACAGATAATTACAAATAAACCTATATAATAAAAAAGTAATACTCAAATTGTCCCCTCGACTGGGATTTTTACTAGAGTTTGACCAGGGGGTGGGGATGGCCAGCCAACCTCCCATATCCTCTCCCCCTAGCAGGCCCAGCCCTATCAGCCCAGGTTGGAGTTGGCCAGCCAGACCCCGCCCATGCATAAATTCATTCATTGGAAATTGACCATACCTCCGCTATACCCAACAGCCACACCCAACAGCTACGTCCACCAGTCAATCAGGAGCAAATATGCAAATTAACCCAACTAAGATGGCCGCGGCCATGGAGCTGGAGCAAGCAGGAGGCTTTGAGGCAATGGAGGAAGCCAAGCTTCCTGTTGCCTTGCTGGCCCTGAGCTCTGCTCAAGGCCACAAAGTTTCAATTATAGAAGATAAATAAATCCCAGATACCTGCTTCCAGCCCCCCTGGCCATGGAGCTGGAGTGAGCAGGAGGCTTGGGTTGCCCCTGGCGATGGATGAAGCCAAGCTTCCTGCCTGCCCTGGCTGACCTGGACTCCACTCAAGGCTACAAAGTTTCAATTATAGAAGATAAATAAATCCCAGAAAAAAAAAAGAGAAAAAGAGAGGCTGGGAGCTTCGGTCACTGGGGGGGTTGGCCAGCCTGCAAACAGCCATAAGCCCCTCACCCAGGCTGGCTAGGCACCCCAGTGGAGACCCCCACCATGAAGGGGCTGTGACCAGCCAGAAAACAGCCCTCAGCCCCTCATCCAGGCTGGCCAGGCACCCCAGTGGGGACCCCCATCCTGAAGGGGGTGTGACCAGCCTGCAAACAGCCATCACCCATCACCCATGCTAGCCAGGCATCCCAGTGGGACCCCCACCCTGATCCAGGACACCCTTCAGGGCAAACCAACCGGCCCCCACCCTTGCACCGGGCCTCTATCCTATAAAATAAAAGGGTAATATGCATATTGACCCTAACAGCAGAATAACTGGTCACTATGACACACACTGACCACCAGGGGGCAGACACTCAATGCAGGAGCTGCCCCCTGGTGGTCCATGCGCTCCCACAGGGGGAGCTCTGCTCAGCCACAAGCCAGGCTGATGGCTGCCAGTACAGCGGTGCTGGGAGCCTCTCCCGCCTACTCAGCAGCACTAAGGATGTCCGACTGCAGCTTAAGCCTGTTCCCCGCTGGCAAGTGGACATCCCCCGAGGGCTCCTGGGCTTCCAGAGGGATGTCTGACTGCCTGCTTGGGCCCTATCTGCCAGGGAGTGGGCCTAAGCCAGCAGGTGGGCATCCTCCGAGGGTTCCCATACTGCAAGAGGGCATAGGCTGGGCTGAGGGACTCCCCCGAGTGCACAAATTTTTGTGCACCGGGCCTCTAGTCCTATATAATGAAAGGCTAGTATGCAAATTGTCCCCATGGGCGGGAGTTTGACCAACCAGGAGTTAGACATGTACTGACCACCAGGGGGCTTTGGTGAGGCAGCACTGTCCACGGGAGGCAGTGGAGGCACTGCTGGCCCTGATGGACCCTAACAAGAGGAGGACTGTGGTGGGATGGTGGAGCAGGTGAGTAGGTGGTGCCAGGCCAAAGCAGTTGTGAGCAGCAGCCTCGGTCTCCCTGCAGATGGTGACCTGTGGGGGGTGGCAAGATCAGCGAGTGGGCGGTGTCAGGCCAAGGCAGGTGCAAGCAGGGGCTCCAATTGCCCCACTGGTCACCCCACAGATCAGCCCTGATCACTGGCCAGGCCTGGGAACCCTACCCATGCACAAATTTCATGCACCAGGCCTCTAGTAAAGCATAACAACATAAAAAACATAGGGGTAGTAGAAGGCAAAGAGGAAGAGGAAAGGAATAAGAACACACAAGTCTAGGAAACCCAGAGAGGCCCAAAGAAGAGGAACCCAAAGAGGTTCACACCAAGATACAAAGTAATTAAAATGGCAAAGGTTAAAGACAAAATCTTAAAAACAGCAAGAGAAAGACAGATAGGTACCTATAAGGCAGTTCCTATAAGACTATCAGCTGATTTACAACAAGACAGATTTTAGGCCAGAGAGTGATGCCCTACCCTGTTTTTCTCAGTGATTAGAGTGTTGACCCATGGACTGAAGGGTCACAGGTTTGATTCTGGGCAAGGGCACATACCTCGATTGCAGCCTTTGTCAGGGCATGTACAAGATGCAACTAATCAATGTGTCTCTCTCGCATTGATGATTATCTCTATCTCCCCCCTCCCTTTCCACTCTCTCTAAAAATCAATGGAAAAATATAGTTGGGTGAGGATAAATAAAAATAAATAAATAAATAAATAAATAAATAAATAAATAAATAAATAAATAAATAAATAAATAAATAAAGTGATGACAAGCAAGCACCTACAACCAAGAGTACTTTACCCAGCAAGGCTAGCATTTAAAATTGGAGAAACAAACATCTTCCCAAATAAAAATAAAAGAGCTACAGGAGTTTATCAACACCAAACCAGTATTATAAAAATACTAAATGGCATTTTTAAAGAAGATGAAGGGAGGGGAGAAAAACAGAAAATCATACTTATACTGAATACATGGCAATAAATATGTACCTATCAATAATCACTTTAAATGTAAATGGCTTAAGTGCTCCAATCAAAAGACATAGGATAGCTGAGTGGACAAGAAAACTCATATCTATGCTGTCCACAAGTGACTCACCTTAGAATGAAAGACACACAAACTAAAAGTGAAGGGATGGAAGCAGTTATTTCATGCAAAGGCAAGGCAAATGAATAAAAGCTAAGGAGACAATACTTATATCTAACAAAATAAACTTTAAAAGAGAGGTTATAATAAGAGACAAAGAGGAAACACATAATAATAAAGGGATCAATTAAAAAAGACAATATGACCCTTATAAACATTTATTCACTCAACATAGGATCACCTAAATATATAAAGCAAATCTTGATGGACATAGAGGGAGAGATTGACAGTAAAACAGTAGTGGATTTTAACACCCCATTGACATCTATGGATAGATCTTCCAGAGAGAAAAACAAAGAAGGAATAAGGGTTCTTAAATGACATACAAGATCAGATGCATTTAGTTGATATCTTCAGAGCATTTCACCCTGAAATATCAGAACACACATTCTTTTCAATTGTACATTTAACATTTTCTAGGATATATGACATTAGGACATAAAATAAGTCACAATAAGTTTAAGAAGACTGAAAACATATCAAGATTCTTCTGTGACCATAATGGTGTTAAACTAGAAATCAATCATGAGAAAAAACTGAAAAGCTCACAAAGACATGTAGGCTAAATAACATGTTACTAAACAATGAATGTGTTAACAATGAGATCAAGTAAGAAATCAAAAGATACTTTGAAACAAATGAAAATGAGAATACAACAACCCCAAAACTATGGGAGACAGTGAAAGCAGTCCCAAGAGGGAAATTCATAGCATTAGAGGTCTATCTAAAAACTAAGAATATCTCAAATAAACAGTCTAATTTACACTTAAAGTTACTAGAAAAAGAACAACAAATAAAGCCCAAAGTGAGTAAATGAAAGAAAATAATACAGATTAAAATACAAATAATTGGAAGAGGTAAATGGGGGAAGGGGTGACATCTGTAATACTTTCAACAATAAAGATAAATAAAAAGAAATAGAGTCTACAAAATAATACAAAAGATCAATGAAACATTAAAGGCAGTTCCTTTAACCAAACTTGTCAAAACAAAAAGAGAGAGGACCCAAATAAATAAAATCAGAAATGAAAGAGAAGTAGCAACTGACATCATGGAAATACAAAAGATTTTAAGAAAATACTGTCAACAAATAGGAAAATCTGAAAGGAAGGAATAAATTCCTAGAAATATGAAATCTTCCAAAACTGAATGAAGAAGAATCAGAAAATCGAGTAGACCAATTACAACTAATGAAGTTGAAGCAGTAATCAAATAACTCCCAGGAAACAAAGCCCTGGACTGGGTGACTTCACAGATAAATTTTAAAAAACATTCAAGGAGAACTAATACCTATCATTCTCAAACTATTCCAAAAATTTTATTTTATGATGCCAGCATTATCCTAATTCTAAAATCAGATAAAGATACAACAAAGAAAGAAAATTATAGACCAATATCCTTAATGAACAAAGATGTTAAAGTTCTCAACAAAATATTAGTAAACCAAATCCAGCAATACATTTCAAAGATCGTACAAGTGAGACTTGTATGATCAAATAGAGCTTATTTTGGGGATGCAAGGATGGTGCAATATTTACAAATCAATAAATGAGGTGCACCACATAAACAAAATGAAGGATGAAAATCAAATGATCTTATCAATAAATGCAGACAAAGTATTTAATGAAATGAAGCATCCATTTGTGATAACTCTCAGTAAACATACCTCAACATAATAAAGGCCATACATGACAAACCCACAGCCCACATCATCCTCAATGGGCAAAAACTAACAGCATTTTCCTTAAGATGAGGAATAAGATAGGGATGTCCACTATCATGACTCTTATTCAACATAGTCCTGGAAATTCTAGCCACAGAAATCAGAGAAGAGGAAGAAATAAAAGGCATCCAAATTGAAGAGGAAGAATGAAACTATCACTATTTACAGATGACATGACATTATATAGAGAGAACCCTAAAGATCCCACCAAAAATATTAATAGTCTGATAAATGAATTTAATAAAGTATTCAGATACAAAATAAATATCCAGAAATCAGTGTACATCAATAATGAAGTACCTAGGAATAAATTTAACCAAAGATATAAAAGACCGCTACTCAGAAAATTATAAGATAAATTTATTAAAAATATTTAAGAAGAAACAAATAAATAGAAGCATGTACCATGTTTATGAATAGAAAGAATTAATTAACATCATTAAAATGCCCATGTTACCTAAAGCAATCTATAGATTCAACATAATTCCTATCAATATACCAATGTCATAGTTGACAGAACTTGGACAAACATTCCAAAAATTTATATGGAACCACAAAAGTCCCTGCAGAGCCACAGCAGTCTTGAGAAAGAAAAACAAAGTTGGAGGAATTATGCTACCTGATATCAAACTATATTGCAAGATCATAGTTATCAAAACAGCATGGTCTTGGAGGAGAACAACATGGTGGTAGGCAGGACCTGAGTGAGGGTGAGGGTGTGAGTGGTTGAGTGTGTGCGAAGAAGAGTGTGCATGGTTGAATGTGGAGGACATCTGTCAGTGAGTGGGGGAGATCCAGGCAGGCAGTTTGGGTGCTCCTGACAGAGAAGCTGCTGGCCACTGTGTGCGCTGCTCAGCCAGGTGCTTCTCTATGATTGAGAGTGGAAATCACAACATTTTGTAGGATACTCTGGGTCCTCCTCAGGAGGAGGCTGTGGGGAGCACTGGCAACCCAGTGCCCTGAGGCTACAGACAGGAGCATAGAGCCCCAATTCTGGTTCTGGACACCACCAGCCCAGGTGTGACACCATGACCCAGCATACCTGAACCAGTTCCCCTAGAAAATTGCCCTCCACATTGACATGACACACCAGACCCACCTGCCAGTCCACCCTTGCCTTGATACAGTGTACCCAGCCAAACTATCTGCTTGTACAATTGCCTTGATGGAGTGTGCCTTACCTGCCTGCCTGCCTTCCTGCCTGCCTACCTGTCTTCCTGCCTGTCTCTTGACGTAGTGCACTCAACCTGCTTGAAAGTCTGTCTGGCCCATCACCTTTATGTGGTGTGTCTGGCCATCCTGCCTGGCTGCCTGACTCCCTTGTCTTAATGTGGTGCACCTGGCCTGCCTGCCTGCCCCATGGCCTTGATGCAGTGTACCCTGTCGTCCTGCCTACCTGGCCCACATCCTTGATGCAGCATGCCAGGATAACCTGCCTATCTGCCTGCTCCACCTCCTTAATGCAGTGTGACTGGTCTGTCTGTCTGTATTCCTGCCCCACAGCCTTGACTTAGCATACCTAGCCATGCTATTGTGACCCAATGCTCTCCAGATCCACAGGCCTGCCATCATGACCTGGCTGCCAGACCAGGCTGCTCTGGATGAATGGCCATGTCACATTGTGTCCACCCTGCAACCTTGACTCAGAACCCTGGAGAACTGGTCTAGTAAACTGGGGAGACAAAGAAACAACCCCAGATGAAAGAAGAGGAGGAATTGCCAGAAAAAGAACTAAATGAAATGGAGGCAAGCAATTTATCAGCTATAGAGTTCAAAGTAATGGTTATAGGATTCTCAAGCAACTTAGTGAGGACAACAATCATCCTAATGAAATCTATAAGAAACTTAATGGGAATTATATTAGCAGGAAAAAGGGTATAGAATCCATGAATAAGAATCAATCAGAAATGAAGAATGACATAGCTGAAACAGAATACCCTAGAAAGAATCAATAGTAGATTAGAAGATGCTGAGAACTGAATCAGCGAATTAGAACACAAGATTTAAATTGCTTCTTTCATTCAGAGAAGCAATTAGGAAAAAAATAAATAAAAAGCTGGAAGGTTTAAGGGAGCTTTGAGACAACATGAAACATAACAACATCCCTATCATAAAAGGTGCCAAAAGGAGAAGAATCTGAGCAAGGAATAGACAATGTGTTTGACAAAATAATGATAGAAAACTTCGCTACCTTGGTGAAGGAAATATCACTCAAATTCAGAAACACAGAGAGTCTAAATGAAAAGAAACCCCCAAAGACTTAGGCACATCATAATTAAAATGGAAAACTTTAAAGATAAAGATTCTTTAGAGCAGCAGGAGCGAGGCAGAAAGTTACCTACAAGAGAGCACCCATTAGACTGTCAACTGATTTATCAATAGAAACACTTCAGGCCAGAGGGAGTGGCATGAATTATACAAAGTAATGAAAATCAAGGGTCTAAATCCAAGACTACTCTATCTAGCAAGGCTATCATTCAAAATTGAAAATGAAATAAAAGGCTGCGTAGAAAAAAATAAAAAAGACTAAAGGATTTTATTACCACAAAACCAGGACTTCAAGAAATGCTAAATGGGCCCTGACCGGTTTGGCTCAGTGGATAGAGCGTCAGCCTGCAGACTGAAGGGTCCCAGGTTCAATTCCAGTCAAGGGTATGTGCTTTGGTTGCATGCATGTCCCCAGTCGGGGGGTGTGCAGGAGGCAGCTGGTGGATATTTCTCTCTCATTGACGTTTCTAACTCTCTATCCCTCTCCCTTCTTCTCTATAAAGAATCAATAAAATATATTTTAAAAAATGGGCTGGGGTAAAAAGAGATGAACATAGATATGAAGAAAAAAATGGCAATAAATACATAGCTATCCTATATAATAAAAGGGTAATATGCAAATTGACCAAACAGTGGAACGACTAGTTGCTATGACGCGCACTGACCACCAAGGGGCAGGCACTCAATGCAGGAGCTGCCCCTGGTGGTCAATGTGCTCCCACAGGGGGAGCACCACTCAGCCAGAAGCCAGGCTCATGGCTGGCGAGCTGAGCACATTGTCAGTGGTGGGAGCCTCTCCCACCTCTGTGGCAGCACTAAGGATATCCAACTGCCCACGCTGTCAGTTGGACATCCCCTGAGGAATCCCAGACTGGGAGAGGGCACAGGCCTGGCTAAGGGACCAACCCCTCCCTAAGTGCACGAATCTCATGCCCGGGCCTCTAGTTAGTAATAACCTTAAATGTAAATGACTTAAAGGCTCCCATAAAAAGACATAGGGTAGCTGAATGGATAAGAAAACATGACCCATATATATGCAATCTACAAGAGACCCACCTCAGAATAAAAGACTCACACAGAATGAAAATGAAGGCATGGAAATGAAAAATAGCTTAGGTTGAAATACTCATATCTAAAAAAAAAAAATAGACTTCAAAATGAAGGCCATAACAAGACAATAAAGAATACTACATAATAATAAAGGGATTGATACAACAAGAGGATATAACCCTGGTAAACATATATGCACCCAAAGTACAAGCTCTCAAATATTTTTTTAAAATATTGGAGGTCATTGAGGGATATATAGACAGAAATACAGTCATAATAGGGGATTTTAACACCTTATTCACATTACTAAATAGATATCCTAGACAAAAGATCAACAAGGAAACAGTAACCCTAATTGACACACTAGATCAGGTGGAATGAATTTACATTTACAGAATATTTCACCCCAAAACTAGAGAATATACATTCTTCTCAAGTGTGCATGGGTCATTCTCAAAAATAAACCATGTGTAGGACTCTAAGTCTCCAAAAGTTCAAGAAGTTTTAAATTATATCAAGTATCTTCTCAGATTACAATGTCATAAAATTAGAAATAAACTACAGTAAAAACACTCAAAAACATTCAAACACATCAGGATAAATAGCATGTTATTAAAAAAATGAATGAATTACAAATGAGAATAAGAAGTTAATCAAAATATTCCTGGAAACAAATGAACATGAACACACAACAAACCCAAATCTGTGGGACACAGCAAAAGCAGTCCTGAGAGTGAAGTTCATGGCATTACAGGACTACCTCAAAACAACAACAACAACAAAAAACCACGAAAATTTATTAATAAACTACCTATCACTACAACTTAAAGACTTAGAAAGAGAAAAATAAGAAAATCCCAGTGTAATTGGAAGGAAATAATAAAAAACAGAGAGGAAATTAATAACAGAGTTAAAAAAAAACCCACAAAATATCAATGAAATCATGAGCTGGCTCTTTGAAAAGATAAATGAGATTGATGAACCTTTAACCAGACTCATCAAGAAACAAAAAAAGAGGACCCAAATAAACAAAATCAGATCTGAAAAAGGTGAAGTAATAGCTGAATCCATAGAAATTCAAAGAGTTGTAAGAAAATACTATGAACAACTATATTCCAACAAGCAGGACAACCTGGAAGAAATGGACAAATTCCTAGAAAAATACAATCTTCCAAAACTTAGGAAGAATCAGAAAACTCAAATAAGCCAATAACTACTGATGAAATTGCAATACCAATAAAACAAACAAACAAACAAAAAAACAAACAAAAATAAAACAAAAAAACCTCCCAGCATCAAACACCCTAGTCCAACCTCTTCGAAGAGTTTTACCAAACATTCAAAGAACAACTATCACAAAACCTCCTCAAACTATTGCAAAAAGTCCAATAGGGAGGGACACTTCTAAGCTTTTTTTTTTTTTCTACAAAGCCCACATTAGCCTAATCCCAAAATCAGATAAAGAGACTACAAAGAAAGAGAATTACAAGCCAATATCCCTGATAAACATAGATGCTAAAATCCTCGACAAAATATTAGCAAATTGGATCCAGGAATGTATTAAAAAATTATACACCATGACCAACTGAGATTTATTCTAGGGATGCAAGGCTGGTATAACATTCAAAAATCAATAAATGTGATATAACACGTGAACAAATTGAAAGAAATCACATGGTCATATCAATTGATGCAGAAAAAGCATTCAACAAATTCCAACATCCAGTTTTGAGGACAGTTCTCAGGAAAGTGGGAATAGAGGGATCATACCTCAACATAATAAAGGCCATATATGACAAACCTACAGCTAACATCATACTCAATGGGCAAAAATTAAAATCATTTCCCATAAGAACAGGGATAAGACAGAAATGTACACTTTCACCTCTCATTCATCATAGTATTGGCAGATCAGACAAGAACAAGAAAACATCAGCATCCAAATTGGAAAGCACAAAGTAAAATTGTCATTATTTGCAGATGACATGTTATTGTACATAGAAAACCCTAAAGACTCCACCAAAAGTTACTAAATTTAATAAATGAATCTGGAAATGTAGCAGGATATAAAATGCCAGAAATCTATGACATTTTTATACAAAATAATGAACTCTCAGAAAGATAAAATAAGAAAAAAAGTCTTATTCACAATTGCAACAACAATAAAATAAGATACATGGGAATAAACTTAATCAAGGAGGTAAAAGACCTGTACTCAGAGAACTACAGGATGTTGAAAAAAGAGATAGAAAAAGAATATTTTATGTTCATGGTTTGGTAGAATTAACATCATTAAAATGTCCATATTGCCCAAAGCAATCTATAGATTTAATGCAATCCCTATTTAAATACAAATGACATATTTCACAGATCTAGAACAAACACTTCAAAAGTTCTTATGGAACCAAAAAGTAGCTCGAGGAGCCACAGCAATATTGAGAACAAAGAACAAAGTTGGAGTGATCAAAATATCAGCTATCATCCTATACTTACAAAGCCATCATAATCAAAACTGCCTGGTAGTGGCACAAGAAGAGGAATGTAGATAAATGGAATAGTACAGAGAATCCAGAAATTCACCCAAGCCATTATGCCCAATTAATATTTGACAAAGAAAGTCAGAGCAAACAATGGATTAAAGACAGTATCTTCAATAAATGGTGCTGGGAAAATTGGATAGGTATATGCAAAAAATAATTTCAAGAATGAAACTATACCACCTGCTTACATCATATACAAGAATAAACTGAAATAGATAAAAAGACAAATGTAAGGCATGAAACCATAAAAACTCTAGAAGAAACCATAGGCAGCAAAATCTCAGACATCTCTCATAGCAATATGTTTATGGATACATCTCCTAGGGTAAGGGAAACTAAGGAGAAAATAAAGAAATAGGACTACATCAAAATAAACTCTTCTGTAAAGCTAAAAGCACATCAAAACCATGAAAAGGGAGCCCACTGTATGGGAGAACGTATTTGTCAATGATGCATTTGGTAAGGGATTAATTTCCAAAATATATAAGAAACTCATATAACTTAACAGAAGGAAGACAAACAATCTGATTTAAAAATGGACAAAGGACTTATATAAACACTTCTCCAAAGTAGATATACAGATGACCAAGTGACATATGAAAAAAATGCTTAAAGTCACCAATCATCAGAGAGATGCATATTAAAACAACAGTGAGTTATCATCTCACACCTACCAGAATTGACAAGTGCTAGAGTGAATGTGGAGAAAAGGGGATCCTAGTACACTGCTGGTGAGAATTCAGACTGGTGCACCATCTATGTAAAATAGTATGGAATTTCCTCAAAAATGGAAGTGCCATTTGTCACAATAATCCCACTTTTGGAGGAATACATCCTAAGATACCCTAAACACTAGTCAGAAAGAATGCAAGCACCCTTATGTTCATAGCGGCATTATTTACAACTAGACGTTCAGTACACAAAATTTGTGCACTGGGGGTAGGGGGGTCCCTCAGCCCAGCCTATGCCCTATCGCAGTCTGGGACACTCAGGGGGCAGTTCTGGCATTGAATGCCTGCCCCCTGGTGGTCAGTGTGCATCATAGGGGCTGGTCGTTCCACTGTTCGGTTGATTTGCATAGTAGGGTTTTATTATATAGGACTAGAAGCCCAGTGCACAAAAATTTGTGCACTCGGTGGGGGGGAAGGATCACTCAGCCTGGCTTGCGCCCATTCACAGTCCAGGACCCCTTGGAGGATGTCCACCTGTTGACTTAGGCCCATTCCCCGGAGGATCAGGCCTAAGCTTGCAGTCAGACATCCTTCTGGCAGCCAGGGAGCGTTCAGGGGATGTCCGAGAAAGGTTGAGGCCCCCAATGGATCGGATCTAAACCATTAGTTGGACATTCTTAGTGCTGCCATGGAGGTGGGAGAGGTTCCTTCCACCACCACTGTGCTGGCCAGACATGAGCCAGCTTCCGGCTGAGCGGCACTCCCCATATGGAAGTGCACTGACCATGAGGGGGCAGCTCCTGCATTGGGCGTCTGTCCCCTGGTGGCCAGTGCGCATCATAGCAACCGGTCATTCTGCCGTTCAGTCAATGTGCATATTAGCCTTTTATTATTATTATATAGGATGTCCCTATTTCCCCCCTTGTGCCCCCTCTACCCAGCTCTTGCCCCCTACTTCTCTCTGGCCATCACCATACTGTTGTCTGTGTCCATGGGTTGTGCATATATTTTCTTTGGCTAATCCCTTCTTTAAATTCAATTCTTTAAATTTTTATTTTCAGATTAGTGCTTATAACTACACTATTATATTTTTTTATTATATAATTTAGAATTAAGATATTTTTAATTGAACCCTTGTAAATTTTAGCACAATTTAATAAATTATTCTAGAAACAATTAGGAGATTTTTCATGTAATGCAGATACATTTCAATTAATATTTTATTAATTTTTAATATTTCAATTTGAAATAATCTCATACATGTAAAAAAACTATAAAATACTACAGCATATTATATGTACCCTTCACCCAATTTCTTAGGTGTTAATAATTTAAACATAACCATTATACAACTAACAGAATTTGGAATATATTTTTCTTATAATCTCTTTAATGTTACTTAATCCATTTACTTTGTTTTTGTTAATCTTCACTCAAGGATATTTTTCCATTGAATTTTAGAGAGTGAAGGGAAAGGGAGAGACACATTGATTGGTTGCTTCCTGCATATGCTTTGATAGGGACTGGGGATCAAGCCAGCAACTGAGGTACGTGCCCTTGACTGGAATCGAACCTGGGACCCTTCAGTCCACGGGCTAATGCCCTATCCACTGAGCAAAACAGGCTGCAGTTTAATTCATTACTTTTAATCTATATGTGTCTTTATATTTAAAGTGGGTTTTGTTTTTGATTCACTCTCATAATCTGTCCTTTAATTGGTACATTTATGCCACTGACTTTCAGAGTGCTTACTGATAGGGTTACTGCCATATCAGCCAGCTTCTGGGTCTTCTGGGTCCCGCCCTGCCTTACCTTTTTTTCTTTTTTTTTTTTTTACTAAGACATTTCACTTTATTTAAAAGAAGCCAATATGCAGGATATAAAGGGTATGATATTTACAACAGTACAGTAAATAGGTTGTTTTCCCGGTAGGATCAGTAGTCTTTCAGTGAGTATTAAGCCCCCTTCCCCTTGATGCTCGACCCAGCTGGCAGACAAACAGCAACAGTGGGGTGGGATGGGACTGCAGGATAGAACATCTCCCTGAAGGGATTAAAAATCACGTAGATGCTAAAATGTCCACGAAGGGGTTTTGGGGGTGAGGGGTGCCTCTGTCTCATTCCTTTGAGGGCTTGGCAGCAGGAATGCTGAGGGATTTGCCCCAAACTAACACACGGCCCACCCTGAGCCTGTAAATCTTTCACCCATGGAATATTCCCTTCCTGAGAGAATCAGCCCTAATCCCTCAGCCAGGGCCTGGAGGAGCAGCCCAGGTCACGGGCACAGCCAGGACTGTGGACACTTCATGGCCTTTCCACTCCCACTCCAGCTGCCTAACAACTCTGCACTGCTCCCCTCGCCCACCTCCCCTGTCACCCCATCAAGACGCTGTGCACAGTAGGGGACACTGGTTTTCCCATGCCCATTGGGAACTGGCTGTTTCTGTCTTCTGGAGTAAAATGGTTCCTGTGGGTCAGGTAAGGTCTCTGCTTGGCAGGAAGTTCTGAAACAGCCACTGACCACACCCACCTCCTCTGGGCATGGAGCAGCTCCGGCCCTTGGAGCTCATCTCTCCAGCAGAACTGAAGGGAAGACTGTGTGTACCCTTCTGTCCCTCACCCTTCACATGCCCAGAACCATCAGTGTCACACTTCCTAATTCCTATCATTATATTTAATTAGTTCCATACTGTTTTACTAATTCTGAATCTAAACAGATTGGTTCAAAAGGAGATTGTTCTATTTTTAAAGTAGCTGGGGCTTCTGGGGTGGGCCTTGCCTTGCAGCCCCAGACTCGCTGATGGGAAGGCCTCACTGATGGGCAGTTCCCGGGCCTCAAGGCAAGACCTGCTGCTGGGGCTTCTGAGGGCGGGCCTTGCCTTGCAGCCCTGGACCCACTGATGGGCAGTTCCTGGACCGCAAGGCAAGACCGGCTGCTGTGCCTCCTGGGTCCCGGCCTGCGTCACTGTGGGAGACGCGATTGCCTGGCTTCTCTGATCACTGGCAGGGGGCGGGAAAAGGCTGCCCGGTTCTCCTGGTTCTCTGATCACGGGCTGGGGGGCAGGGCAAAGGCGGCCCTGGGGGGAATAATAAAAGGGGAATATGCAAACTGACCCTAACAGCAGAAAGACTGGGAATGGCTGGTCACTATGACACACACTGACCACCAGGGGGCAGACGCTCAATGCAGGAGCTGTCCGCTGGTGGTCAGTGAGCTCCCACATGGAGGAGCTCTGCTCAGCCACAAGCCAGGCTGACTGCTGCCAGTACAGCAGTGGTGGTGGGAGCTCTACTGCCTCCTCAGTAGAGCTAAGGATGTGCAACTGCAGCTTAGGTCTGCTCCCCGCTGGCAAGTGGACATCCCCCGAGGGCTGCTGGGCTCTTGGCGGCCCCCTGGGTTCCCGATCACCGTCAGTGGCAGATGGCTTCTTCTGTCCTTCCGCTTTCACCTCCCAGCATTGCACCTATGTATGCAAATTAACCGCCATCTTTGTTGGTGGTTAACCACCATCTTTCTTGGCAATTAATTTGCATATCTCGCTGATTAGCCAATGGGAAGTGTAACGGAGGTATGGTTAATTTCAATCTTTGTCTATTATTAGATAGGACTAGAGGCCCAATGCACACAATTTGTGAATGGGCAGGGGTGTCCCTCAGCCTGGCCTCTACCCTCTCCAATCTGGGACCCTTTGGGGATGTACAACTTCCGGTTTAGGCCCAATCCCTGTAAACCAGCAGTTGTACATCCCTCTCACAATCCGGGACCACTGGCTCCTAACAGCTCACCTGCCTGCATGCCTGATTGTCTCCAACTTCCCTCCCCTGCCATGATCTGCCTCCTCTGCTGGGACCCACCTCGAGATGCTGGGACCGGCCTCCTCTGCGCTGCACAGAGCCATGGAACCCTCAGACCTCACTGCATGGAGTGGCCACTGGGTCCCGCCTCTGCTGTGCAGTGGCTATCTTGTGGCAGCCATCTTTGTGTTGGCCATCTTGTGGTGGCCACATTATGGTGACCATCTCGTGGTGGCCATCTTGTGATTACATCGCGTGCATCGGTGCGAGGACCACCTAGGCTTTTATTAGTATAGACTAGAGGCCTGGCACACAAAAATTTGTGCACTCGGTGGTGGGGATCCTTCAGCCCAGCCTGTGCCCTCTCACAGTCTGGGACCCCTCGGGGGATGACCACTTGCTGGCTTAGTCCTGCTCCTCGGGGGATTGGGCCTAAGCTGGCAATCAGACATTCCTCTGGCAGCCCAGCAGCCCTTGGGGGATGTCCACTTGCCAGCAGGGAGCAGACCTAAGCTGCAGTCAGACATCCTTAGCGCTGCTGAGGAGGCAGGAGAGCTCCCACCACCACCACTGTACTGGCAGCAGTCAGCCTGGCTTGTGGCTGAGCAGAGCTCCTTCATGTGGGAGCTCACTGACCACCAGAGGACAGCTCCTGCATTGAGTGTCTGCCCCCTGGTGGTCAGTGTGTGTCATAGTGACCAGCCATTCCCAGTCTTTCTGCTGTTAGGGTCAGTTTGCATATTCCCCTTTTATTATATAGGATAGAGGCCTGGTGCATGGGTCGGGGCCGGCTGGTTTGCCCTGAAGGTTTTCCTGGATCAGGGTGGGGGTCCCACTTGGGTGCCTGGCCAGCCAGGGTGAAGGGCTGATGGCTGTTTGCAGCTAGCCACACCCCCTTCAGGGTGGGGGTCCCCACTGGGGTGCCTGGCCAGCCTGGATGAGGGGCTGAGGGCTGTTTTCAGGCTGGCCAAGCTGGTGACGGAAGCTCCCAGCCTCTCCTTTTTTTCTTTTTTTTTTATTCAGGGATTTATTTTCCTTCTATAATTGAAACTTTGTTGCCACTCCAGCTCCAAAGCCAGGGCCTGCTGAAAGCAGGTCTCTGGGGTTTGTTTAGCTTCTATAATTGCAACTTTGTTGCTTATAGTGGAGCTCAGAGCCCAGCCACACCAGGAAGGAAGCTTGACTTCCTCCATCACTGGAGCAAGCAAGCCTCCTGCTCGCTTCAGCTGTGTGGCTGCAGCCACCATCTTGGTTGGGTTAATTTGCATGTCCTGCTGATTAGCCAATGGGAAGCATAGCAGAGTTATGGTTAATTACCATGTTTGTCTATTATTAGATTAGATAGCTGTGATCTGGAAATAGCTCAAGTGCCCATCAATGGATGAATGGATAAAAATGATATGGTACATTTTCATAATGGAATACTATGCCACTGTAAAAAAGAAGGATCTCTTACCCACTGAGACAGCATTGAGGGACCTGGAGCGTATTATGCTAAGCAAAATATGCCAGTCAGAGAAAGACAAGTATCACATTATCTCACTCCTATGTGGAATTTAATGAACAAATAAACTGTTGAATGAAGTAGACCTAGAGACATAGAACCATGGAACATACTTCTGAATCTCAGAGGGAAGGCAGGGGTGGGTGGATAGGAAAAGGTTAACTGGGGAATTTATAGGCGTATATGCATAGCCCATGGACACAGACAATAGTTTGGTGAAGGCCTGATGGGGACAGGTGCAGGGTGGAGTGGATTATTGGGGGGGAAATGGGGACATCTATAATACTTTCAACAATAAAATAAATTTTAAAGAATAGCATAGTACTGGCATAAAAACACATATAGATCAATGTAACAGAATAGAGAGCCCAGAAACAAACCCCCCTTTTCATGGTCAATTAATATTTGACAAAGAAGGCACAAAATGTGCAATGGGGTAAATACAGTCTATTCAATAAATGGTGTTGGGAAAATTGGACTGATGCATGGAAAAAATATGAAACTAGACTACCTTTATATACCACACACAAGAATAAACTCAAATTAGATTAGAGACTTAAATGTAAGGCTCAAAAACATAAAAATCTTAGAAAAAACATAGGCAGTAAAACCTCAGACATTTTTTTGTAGCAATATTTTTCTGATATATTGTTTCAGGCGAGGGAAACAAAAGAAAAAAAATGGGACTACATTAAACTATAAAGGTTTTCATAACCAAGAAAAACATGATCAAACTTAAAAGATAACTTATCAGTGGGAAAGCATATTTGCCAAAGATATATCTGATAACTGGTTATGATCTAAAATTTATAAAGAAATTATATAACGCCCTAACTGGTTTGGCTCAGTGGATAGAGCATCAGCCTGCGGACTCAAGGGTCCCAGTTTTGATTCCAGTCAAGGGCATGTACCTTGGTTGTGGGCACATCCCCAGTAGGGAGTGTGCTGGAGGCAGCTGGTTGATGTTTCTCTCTCATTGATGTTTCTAACTCTCTATCCCTCTCCCTTCCTCTTTCTAAAAAATCAATAGTCTGCATATATATATATATATATATATATATATATATATATATATATATGACATATCCTGTTAAAAATTATATAACAACACCAGGAAGACAAACAATCCAATAAAAATGGGTAAAGGATCTGAATAGACACTTCTCCAAAGAGGATACGTAGATGGCCAATAGACATGAAAATATGTGGAACATCACTAATCATCAGAGAAATGCAAATTTAAACCATAATGAGATATCACCTCACCTATTAGAATGGCAATCATCAATAAATCAATGAACAACAAGTGCTGGTGAAGATGAGGAGAAAAAGGAATGCACTGTTGGTGGGGATGCAGATTGGTGTAGCCACTGTAGACAGCAGTTTGGAGTTACCTCAAAAATTAAAAATGGAACTGCCATATGATCCCACTTCTGGGAATATATACAAAGAAACTCAAAACACTAATTCAATAGAATATATGCACCCCTATGTCAATTGCAGCATTATTTACAATAGCCAAGTTTTGAAAGCAGCCCAAGTGCCCATCAGTAGCTGAGTGGATAAAAAGTTGTGGTATAGTTACACAATGGAATACTACTTGGCCATAAAAAAGAAGAAAATCTTGCCATTTGGGACAGCATGTTTGGACCTGAAGAGAATTATGCTTAGTGAAATAACAAGCAGAGAAAGACAAACATAATATGATTTCATTTATATGTGGAATCTAATGAACAAAATAAACCAACAAATTAGAAACAGACTCATAGATACAGAGAACAGACTGACAGCTGTCAGAGGGATGGGCTTTGGGGGACTGAGTGAAAAAGTTTGAGTAAGAAAAAACAATTCAGACACAGACAACAATATAGTGATTACCTGAGGGTACCAGAGAAAAAGGTGGGTGGGAGGACATAGAAGAGTGTAAAGGGGGGGACAAATGGTGACAGATTGAGATGCCTTGGGGTGATGAACACACAATACAATATACAAATGATGTTTTATAGAATTGTACACTTGAAACCTATATAATTTTATTAACCAATATAATTCCAATAAATTTAATTAAAATTAAAAGGCAAATAAAATGAATGCTGTTGTGTACTCATAAATTAAAAAAAAATTAATTACACAAAGAAATCTACAGATTCAATGCCATAGGGGAAAATAGGGGACATATATAATACTTTCAACAATAAAGATTTTTTAAAAAGGCAAATGGAATTTTTCTTATGAAGAATAAATACAATTCTACAATTTGTATGAAACCACAAAAGACCCTAATTAGCAAAAGCAATCTTGAGAAAGAATAAGAAAAAGCTGCAGGTATCACTTCCCTATTTCCTAGGATTTTGGGATACAGGACTATTGACTGATTTAGTGTAGGTTTTCCATCTTAGAATTGGTTTCTCTCTCCATAAAAATTCCTATAGTTAACGTGCTATTTATGTCCTTTTAAGGCATATGTGACAGTTTCTTGTTGATGTTATCTTAGGAAAGTTATTCTAAAACTTAGAAGTAATGGAAAAAACTGATTGCAAGTCCTTTCAATATATTAGAAAAGTGCTTCTCACACTTTATGTGCACCTAAATTACCTGTTCATTTGTAAAATGCAGATTTGACTCAGTGCATCTGAGTTAAGGACCCAGCTTTTGAGTTTCAAACTGCTCCGAGGCATTGACAATGTGGCTGGACATTTTGAGTAGTGAATTTCAAGGGCAAATTGTTGAAAGCCTTTGTAAAGGGCCATGCCATGTTCTAGGATGGTAGTTCTCAAACTTGCTTACACATTAAAATCACCAGAGGAGGTTTTAAAAATCCTGATACTCAGGCCTTACTCAGTTTCCAATTATATCAGAATATCAGGGGTAAGACCTAATTGTCACTATTTTTAAACTCCCCAGATGTTTCTAATATGCTCTAAGAAAATACAGCTTTGTTTGCACAACTGATTAGGGCCATTTTACAGTTCTGTAAAATTGGTAAGGTGTGATGATTTTATTGCTCTTCAGGACTTTAACCAATGTTGTACCTAATTTGGTACTTTTTTCAGCTTCTTTTTTCCTGCTGAATGAAAAAAAAATCTTTACATTTTTTTTGAACTGCCTTAGTTATCTTGCTAGTTTCCTCATTATTGAGTTAAATAAAACTTTCACACAATGCTTTAATTTCTCTTAGTCAGAAAATTACCATAATATCTCTGCTGGTAGCTACATTTTCTCCTTTGTTTGAGCAACAGCCAATTATTTTGTGGAAATTGGTAACAAATACATTACAAATAAATTCATAAATTATTTTAGGGTCTCACTAAGCCTCCTACAATGCTTGGTAAAACCCTCATCAAACCAACAATTGATGACTAGTTCAATAATTATTGACATACTTGATCTTAAAGTACATTTATGGAGACCAGATTTACACTCTGATCTGTGTCAATTCACTATCATTTGGAAGAGAGCTCCCTCTTTTATTTACAAGAGAAATGCTACTAAGGCATAACCACTTGATGGTTTGGACTTGAAGTTGTTTTCTGCAGCAGGAATGAATTGGCTCTGCTCCACCCACACATTTCCCCCAGCCCATCCTTATGACTAATGGCTTCCATTTGCTGGATGTCAGGCCAGCCTCAGTAAATTGGCCCACTTGGGGACCAAACTTATGAACTTGGTTTCATCAGCACAGTAATATTAGCAGAGGAATGAACCTGCCAAGTTAACAGCTGATTGATTTCACTGAAAGTTATCATTCTAAAATTGTCCTGCTTCTCAAGAACAACAAAAACTAACCACCATGTTAGAGATAGGTAAAAGTGAACATTCCTTTAGGTTAAAAATATATTATAAAAATTAAGATTTAATGAAAAATAATTAAAGGGTTATTTGAGTATTTTAAAAAATCTCATACAAATAAGGGCATTTAGGCAAAGTTGAGTTTATATTATCTCTTCTTTTTTAAGTCTCACCTTTGTATGGCCTTTCAACTTTAAAAACATAAAGTGTATATACATTTTATTGTTGTTGTTGTTGTTGTTGTTGTTGTTATTGTTTAAAGTATCACATATGTCTCCTTTTCCCCAATTGACCCCCCTTCTGACAAGTCCCACCCCCAGGACAAGCCCGACCATCCCAGTGTCTGTGTCCACTGGTTATGCTAATATACATGCATACAAGTCCTTTGGTTGATCTCTTAACTATCCCCTACCCCCTGCCTTCTCTCTGAGGTTGGACGGTCTGTTCAGTATTTCTTTGTCTCTGGATCTATTTTTGTTCATCAGTATGTGTTGTTCATTATATCCCACATATGAGTGAGATCATGTGATATTTATCTTTCTCTAACTGACTTACTTTGTTTGGATAATACTCTCCAGTCCCATCCATGCTGTCGCAAATGGTAAAAGTTCCTTCTTTTTTATAGCAGCACTCGAGGCCCGGTACATGAATTCATGCACAGGTAGGGTTCCCTCCCCCAAGCCAGCCAGTGGTCAGTGCACTCCCACAGCCAACCTCCCGACTCTGGACCCAATCGGCCCTGGGGCCAATGGTCTAATGCCTCCTTTATAAATCAGTAGCATCAGGTATACACATCCCCTTTAAGAATATTTACATGTATTTCAAAACATCTGCAGATGGTTCTGATGGTCTATCACTTGCATTTGGAATAAGACTCTGCTCCATGTTGTTTTTTGTTTAAAAATGTTGCATTAAACTATACAACTGCCCAAACTCCTTTGCAGCTAGGTTTCTGGATATGAATTTGTTTCTGCCAATTGGATGCGCTTGCACAATATTTTGAAGGCAGAAGTGGGGTAGAGGCATCTTCCCACAGTTTTGGTTGTTTGCTGCTGGTGACCATGTTTGCAGAGATGTGGAGGTTTTCTGCAGCAGAATCCAGACTGTGCACAAGCAGTTGTGGCAGAGGCAGTGCCCAGTGACCTGTTTTGTGGGAGCTGGAAGGCACTAGTGGGGGCAGCAGTTTCCTGAACCCTGGGTCACAGCTGTGCCAGAGTGTCCTGGAATTCAGTTGTGGCTGAGGGGGCAGCTCCTCCTGCTGGACAGGGAGTCTTCCCTGGGGGCACAGCCTAATACCCACTCCTCCAGCTTTCCTATGATTTCCCAAGCACCGATTCCCTGTGCTAAATTCTTTTCTGCCTAAAATAGCAAAGATTTAAAAACATTTTGGATCCTCTACTTTCAACAAAAATAAGGCTGCACAGGGTCAGGTCTGAGAAGTGGGTGAGGTATTGAGGAAGTCTCCCTTCTTTGAGTCTCAGCTTCCTCTTCTGTAGAACAGAGACCAAAGATTATTATCTGTTCATAGTTACTGAATACCATGGCAGCTGTGTTTCCCGAAGATGGCCACAACATTTCCCATCTCTTCTGTGACCTTGCCACTTTTTGCCATGTCCTCTCTCTTTTGTTGTTGTTGGTTTTTGAAAAATATATTTTTATTGATTTCAGAGAGGAAGGAAGAGAGGGAGAGAGAGAGATATAAACATCCATGATGAGAGAGAATCATTGATTGGCTGCCTCCTGCAAGTCCCCCACTGGGGATCGAGCCCACAACCCAGGCATGTGCCCTTGACTGGAATCAAACCTGGGACCTTTCAGTTCACAGGCCGATGCTCTATCCATGGAGCCAAGCTGGCTATGGCTACTTCCCTTTCTCTTGAAGTGGGGCTGACTTCTGATGTGCTGGTAACCAGTACACTGGTCGCCCGCAGAATTTCAAGGCCAAGGCCGAAAAGGCATGGGTCGTCAGCCCTGCCCACTCTGCCAGGGTTTCCAGCTCTAGCCCCGCCCACCCCACATGAGTTCTGAGATCTTGTTGGGTTGGTGGGTGTGGCCAATGAAGGGGCGCATGCATTGCAGCCCTGCCCATGCCACTCCGGGCTCCGGCTCACCCAGGGCCACAACCTCCCAGCTTGTTTCCCCTTTGTTGGGCTACATAACCCCAGTGTCTCACAGTGCTCCATGGCCCTACTGCTGGTGCTGCTGGACCCACGTGGGCAGTGTAAGCACCTGGTGGGGATTCGAGCCTCCAGGCTTCTAGGCTCCGCAACATCCTGTGCCCCACCACCCCTATTTCTGCCACTGCTCCAACCAGGGCCAGACACCCAGCTGCTATGCATGGCCTGCAGGGACTACGTCAGCCATCAGGTAAGCCTCCCTACCCCATCTCAGGCTCGGGCGCCCTGATCCCAAGTCCACCACAGCTGCCCAAGACCAAGCACTGCAAGGTCCCCAGACCCCAAATTTCTGCCAGCCAAGGCGGTTGGCCAGCCACCACATTCCCCATGGGTGGGGGGCCCATCAGGGGTAGGGTCGGTTGGGGGGAAGGGCCGAAGACGGTTGGCGGGCCTGATCACCCCCTAACCACTCCTCTGCCATCCCTATTGCCCCTAACTGCACTCCCCTGCCAGCCTGGTCACCCCTAACTACCTTCCCCTGCCAGCCTGGTCACTCCTAAATCTCCTCCCCTGCAGGTCATCTTAGTGGCCATCTTGTGGCCACATGAGGGCAGTCATCTTATGTGTTGGAGTGATGGTCAATTTGCATACTGGCCATGGCTAATTAGCACATCAGGGTTAATTAGCATATCCTGCTCTTATTATTGTATTGGAGTGATGGTCAATTTACATAATGGTCATGACTAATTAGCATATCCAGGCTAATTAGCATGTCCCTCTCTTATTATATAGGATAGTATTCCATTGTGTAGATGTACCACAGTTTTCTAATACACTCATCTGCTGATGGGCACTTGGGGGTGTTTCCAAATCTTAGATATAATCAATTGTGCTGCTACGAACATAGGGGTTCATATATTCTTTCTGAATGATGTTTCTGGTTTCTTGGGATATATTCCCAGAAGTGGTATTACTGAGTCAAATGGGAATTCCATTTTTAAATTTTTCAGGAATCATCATACTATTTTTCACAGTGGTTGCCCCAGTCTGCATTCCCACCAGCAGTGCAGGAAGGTTCCTTTTTCTCAGCATCCTCACTAGCATTTGTCGTTTGTTGATGATAGCCATTCTGACAGTTGTGAGATAGTACCTCATTGATGTTTTGATTTGCATCTCTTGGATGATTAGTGACTTTGAGCATGTTTTCATATGTCTCCCTGCCTTCTGTATGTCCTCTTTTGAAAGGTGTCTATTTACATCCTTTGCCCAATTTTTGGTTGGATGGTTTATCTTCCTTTTGTTAAGTTATGTGATATCTCTGTAAATTTTGGAGATTAAACACTTATCTGAGATAGCATTGGCAAATATGTTCTCTCATGCAGTGGGTTTTCTTGTTTTGTTGATGGCTTCTTTTGCTGTGCATAAGCTTTTTATTTTAATGTAGTCCCATTTGTTTATTTTCCCCATAGTTTCAGTTGCCCTAGGAGCTCTATCAGTGAAAACATTGCCATGACATATGTCTGATATTTTGCTGCCTATGGAGTCTTCTAAGATTTTTATGGTTTCCTGTCTAATGTTTAAGTCTTTTATCCATTTTGAGTTTATTTTTGTGTATGGTGTAAGTTGGTGGCCTAGTTTCATTTTTTTTTTTTCATGTATCTGTCCAATTTTCCCAATACCATTTATTAAAGAGACTGTCTTCATTCCACTGTATGCTCTTGCCTCCTTTGGCAAATATTAATTGAGCATAATGGCTTGGGTCGATTTCAGAGTTTTCCATTCTGTTCCAATGGTCTATATGTCTGTTCTTGTGCTAGTACCAGGCAGTTTAGAGAACAGTGGCTTTGTAATATAGCTTGATAACTGGTAGTGTGATCCCTCCAACTTTGTTCTTCTTGCTCAGGATTGCTGTGACTATTTGGGGTCTTTTTTTATTCCAGATGAATTTTTGGAGAGTTAATTCTAAGTCTGTGAAATATGGCATTGGTATGTTAATGGGGTGTGCATTGAATCTATAAATTACTTTGGGTAGTATAGACATTTTAATGATGTTGATTCTACCAATCCATGAACACAGTATGTTCTTCTATTTGTTTATGTCTTCCTCTATCTCTTTTTTCAATGTCCTGTAGTTTTCCGAATCCTTACCTTCTTAGTTGAGGTTATTCCTAGTTATCCTAATTTATTTTTTTAATTTAATGGTAAATGAGTTTGTTTTTATAGTTTCTCTTTCTGTGAGTTCATTATTGGTGTATAAAAAAAGCCATAGATTTCTGCGTGTTAATTTTGTATCCTGCTACATTGCCAAATTCTTTTATTAAGTCTAGTAGCTTTTTGATGGAGTTTTTAGGGTTTTCTATGTACAATATCATGTCGTCTGCAAATAATGACAGTTTTACTTTGTCTTTCCAAATGGATACCTTTTATTTCTTCTTGTCTGATTGCTATGGCTAGTACTTCCTGTACTATGTTGAACAGGAGTGGTGAACATGGGCATCCCTCTCTTGTTCCTGTTCTTAGTGGAAATGAATTTAGCTTTTGCCCATTGAGTATGATGTTGGCTGTAGGTTTGTCACATAAGGCTTTTATTATGGTGTGGTATGATCTATCTTTTCCCACTTCGTTGAGAGTTTTTATCAGGAAAGGGTGTTGGATTTTGTCAAATGCTTTTTCTGCATCAATTGATATGATTATGTGATTTTTGTCTCTCAGTTTGTTTATGTGATGTATCACATTGATTGCTTTGCAAATATTGTACCATCCTTGTATCCCTGGAATAAAACCCACTTGGTCACTGTGTATGTTCTTTCAAATGTAATGTTAGATCCGATTTGCTAGAATTTTGGTGAGGATTTTAGCATCTATGTTCATCAAGGATATTGGCCTGTAGTTGTCTTTCTTTGTGGGGTCTTTATTTGGTTTTGGAATTATGGTTATGCTGGCTTCATAGAAACAGCTTTGAAGTGTGACTTCCTCTTGAAGTTTTTAGAATAGTCTGAGGAGGATAGGTTTAATTCTTCTTTGAATGTTTGGTAGAACTCCCCTTTAAAGCCATCCAGACCAGGGCTTTTTTTTTTTTTTTTTTTGGCTGGAAGATATTTGGTTACTGCTTCATTTCACCAGTAGTTATCAGACTATTCAGGTTTTTTATTCTTCCTGATTGAGTTTTGGAAGCTTGTATTTTTCTAATAATGTGTCCATTTTGTCTAGGTTGTCCAGTTTGTTGGAGTAGAGTTGTTTGTACTATTTATTTACAATCCTTTGTATTTCTGTGGGGACTGTTGTTATTTCACCTCTTTCATTTCTGATTTTCTTTATTTGGGTCCTCTCTCTTTGTTTCTTGGTGAGCCTGGCTAACGGTTCATCAATCTTGTTTATCCTTTCAAAGAAGCAGCTCTTGGTTTTTTGATCTTTTGTATTTTTTTTTGTCTCTATGTTGTTTATTTCTGCTTTGATCCTTATTATTTTCTTCCTTTTGCTTACTCTGGGCATTTCTTGTAGCTTGCTTTCTAATTCTTTAAGTTGTCGGGTTAGATATTTTATTATCATACTTTCTTGTTTTTGTTTTTTTGTTTGTTTGTTTGATTGTTTTTTGTTTGTTTGTTTGTTTTTGCGGTAGGCATGTAAAGCTATTAACTTCCCTCTCAGGACTGCTTTCACTGTGTCCCATATATTTTGGATTGTTGTGTATTCATTGTCATTTGTTACCAAGATGTTTTTATTTATTCTTTGATCTCTTTGGTAGCCCGATCATTGTTTAATAGCATGCTATTTAGCCTCCAAGTGATTGATTTTTCTTCATTGTTTTTATTGTAGTTGATTTCTAATTTTATGTCATTGTGACCTGAGAAGATGCTTGATATTATTTCTATCTTCTTGAATTTAAAGAGACTTTGCCTGTGTCCCAATATGTGGTCTATCTTTCCCATGTAGACTTGAGAAGAATGTATATTCTGTAGCTTTGGGGTTAAATGTTCTGAAGATGCCAATTAATTCCATCTGATCTAGTGAGTCATTTAGGATTGATGTTTATTTGCTGATTTTTTGTCTAGAGGATTTACCTGGTGATGCCAATGGAGTATTAAAGCCCCCAACTATGATTGTATTGCTGTCAATCTCTCCATTGATATCTTCCAGAAGTATTTTTATGTATTTGGGTGCTCCTGTATATGTGTTTACCAGAGTTATATCCTTTTGTTTTATTGGTCCCTTTAGTATTATGAAGTGGTCTTCCTTATCTCTTGTTATGGCCTTCACTTTGAGGTCTATTTTGTCAGATACAAGCATTGCTACCCTTGTTTTTTTTTTTTCATTTTCATTTGCCTGAAACATATTTTTCCATTCCTTCACTATCAATCTGTGTGAGTCCTTTGTTCTGAGGTGGGTCTCTTATAGACAGTAGATATGTGGGTCATGTTTTCTCATCATTCATCTACCTTATATCTTTTGATTGGAGCACTGAATCCATTTACATTTAAGGTTATTATTGATAGGTAGTTGTTTGTCTCCATTTTTATTCTTTATGCCTGTATTTCTTCTTCCCTTCCTATTTCTTCTTTTTACAGCAGCCCTTGCTGGGTATAGAATTCTTGGATTCAGTTTCTTGCTTTGCATCACTTTGTACATTTCATCCCATTCTCTTCTGGCCTGATGCGTTTCTGTTGATAAATCAGTTGATAGTCTAATGCAGCGTTTCTCAACCTGTGGCTCACAACCCCTTTGGGGGTCGAACAACCCTTTCACAGGGGTCGCCTAAGACCATCGGAAAACCCATATATAATTACATATTGTTTTTGTGATTAATCACTATGCTTTAATTATGTTCAATTTGTAATAATGAAAATACATCCTGCATATCAGATATTTACATTATGATTCATAACAGTAGCAAAATTACAGTTATGAAGTAGCAACAAAAATAATTTTATGGTTGGGGGTCACCACAACATGTGGAACTGTATTAAAGGGTCACGGCATTAAGAAGGTTGAGAACTACTGTTCTAATGGGAGATCCCTTATAAGTAATTTCTTATCTTTCTGGCAGCTTTTAAGATTCTTACTTTGTCGATGGTGTTTGCCAATTTAAATGATGGTGTGTCTTGGTGTCATTCTTTTTGGGTTCATCTTGTTTAGGACTCTGTGTGTTTCTTTGAACTTGTGTGAATTTTTTCTTCCCAATATCAGGGAAGTTTTGTCATTATTTCCTCAAACAGGTTTTCTCTTCCTTTCTCAATTTCCTCTACTTCTGGCACCCCTATTATCCAGATGTTGTTGTGTTTCATGTTGTTCCAAATCTCCTCTAGGCTCTCCTCCTATTTTTTTTAAGTTTGTTTTCCCAGTTACTGCTCTGCTTGGGTGTTTTTTCCTACCTTGTCTTCTAGCTGCAGTCCTCAGCTTCCTCTAGACTACTGTTGATGCTTTCTCTTGTGTTCTTCATTAAAACTATGTCATTCTTCATTTCCTCCTTGTTCTCCTTTATTTTCTCTAGATTCTTACACATTTTTTGAATTTGTCTTCCATCCTTTTCAGTGTCCTTATGACCATTGCTCTGAATTCTTCCTGTGACAAATTGCTTGCCTCCATTTCGTTTACTTCCTTTCTGATGATTCATCCTGTTCTTTCATATGGGGGCTGTTTCTTTGTCTCCCCAGTTTTGCTCCTCTCAGGGTGTCTGGTTATGTGGCTCACTCTCTACCACATTGACCAAAAGGCACAAAATATAATTCAATAAGTCATGACACAGAGGGAACAGAGCAGAAATGTATTCATGACACCCATAACCCCAATATAGGTGACCACCAGAGAAAACAGAATTAGGGGAGAGAAAAGAGCATAAAAATGATACTTAGAAAAGGAAAGAAGGGAAGAGAAAAAAGAAAAAGAAGAAAAAAGAAGGAGAAAATATATGTATATGGGGAGAAACTCCACAAAACAAACACATAAACAAAAAAATGCAAACAAAAAACTCCCAGGAAAAAGGGGGATAACTGAATCTGAAGAGCCAGAGCTTATTTACAGAAAGTAAGGTAAAGGAATTAAATGAATGGGGGAATGGCCATGGTTCAGTATAGAGGAGATAGAAAGAGAAGGAGTGGATAAGAAAATAGTAAAATACAAAATAATCAATCAATCAATAAAAAATTCCCCTTTCTTTAATCTATCTATATATTCATCTATTTTTGGAAAAGGAGAATAAAGTAGAGAGCAAATAGCTTGAATTTGGTGAGTGAAACTAAATAAGCAATTAGGAGAAGAAGAGAGGGAGAAAGAAGAGGAAAAACTAACTAACTAACTAACTAACTAAATAAATAAATAAATAAATAAATAAATAAATTGTTTAATGAAGACAGAGAAAACAGAAGGGTGCATGGACTTGGAGCAGGGAAGAGGAAATTAGATATACGAGTAAGCCAACAGAGACCATTATAATAGCAATGCATCAATAAAGCAGATAAAGAAAATCAATTTTTAACAAGGGTTACAAAGAAAGGAGATAGAAAAATTAAGCAAGAACAAGAGAAGAGAAGAGAAACAGGATGAAAAAGGGGGAACTGAGGAAGAAGAGGTTGGCAAAAAATAAAATAAAACAATGATAATAAATAAAAATAGAATGACAACACTCATTCAAAAAAAATAAAAGGTTAAAAATAACAATAATAATAAAGTAAAATAAAGAATTTTTTTTTCTTAAGTAAAAGGTGAAAAATAAAAAAGTGAATTAGTGAAGTGTTATTTGCTTCAGCTGAGTTTCAATATCCCATGGGGACTGGTTTAAGACCCCTCTCTACTGTTTTGTCTGCCACTTCTCAGTTTCCTATTAGTTAATCAGTGCTGTGTTGAAGTTCCCAGAAATCCACTGCTCCTCTGTGTCTCTCTTCACAGCCTCGGTTTCAGGCAGGCGAGACCAATCTGCCCGCTTTGTTTGTCTGCCTATTTTCAGTTATATTTACACAAGCATATATTTCTGACATGGGCTCTAGGTGGGTGTGTTGCTGTATTAGTTTCTGGGAACAAATGGCCCCTCAACCCAGTTCCAAGGGCTTCCTGGGGGTATTCAGATTCCTCATTTTCCTGCCGAGCTCAAGGCTGGGTCAGGCTGTGCTAGTTGCCCTGCAAGTACTGCTTGGCTCTTCCGGAGAAAAATGGCTGTTTAGGGTTAGAGGGTTCTGAATGTCCCACTGCTTGATTCCTGGTCACTTCTTCCTGTGCTTCTCCCCAGCCTCAACAAAACTGCACCTCCACCTGCACCAGGCCTCAGTGAGTGTTTGTAAGGGAAAGATCCTTTGAACTGGGTTTAGCAAGTAAAAGCAAGGAAAATATAAAGGCAGAGCAACTGTGCTGCTGCATGTTTCTCTTCCCCTGGCACTCCATGACCAGTGCAGATCTTCAGGCTGCCTTTTTGAGAGCAGCCTCCCATAGCTATGATTTTATCTAGATTCTCTGGCTGCCAGTAGCTTTATGGACCCCCTTTCACAGTCGAGTGTTATGAATGTCCCCAAGGGAAGCAGACTTGATGCAGCACAGTTTCCTTCTAACCCTCTCATCCTAGTAGTTGGGCAACTCTCTCTCCAGCCCCCAAACCTGATCCAAATGTTCTCCAGGCATCCTCTGTCCTTTCTGGCTGGATTGTCTCACCAGCTGTGTTTGATTCACCAATTCTGGGTGGATGTTATTCAATTTAGTTGTTTCTACTATCTGCTCCATGAGAAGGTACAGGACACGTCCACCTATTTAGCCTCCATTTTGACTCCCCCTTGACAAACATTTTAGGAACCCACGGATGGGGAGGCTGGAGTCTCGGTTTTCATGGGTTCTCAGCTGAGGCAGCAGGTCTGTGACCAGTGTGGCTATAGGGTCCCATGTGATGTCCGAGGGCACCCTGGGTGGATGTGAGGTTGGGCTCCCAGTAACAGCAGCTCTTCCCTTCAAAATGGAGCAGCCTCTGCCATAAAGTATATTTTTAAAAAGCAAATTATTCATTGCCAATTTTGATAATGTAGAATAAATATGTACATATTATGGGTGACTATAAAGTAATGGCATGCTGTCCCAGAAGAAAACTTTCCCTTTCAATTTTGTCCCTCTTGACAGTTAGTCATCCATTCTGAAGATGTTATCACTAAAAATATTTTTTAAATAATTTTGGATAAGAAAAATGTTTTTTTAATTTTATTTTATTGTTTAAAGTATTACAGATATTAGTATATATGTCTCCCCCCCACATTTCCCCCAGCCTCCCCTACTCCCTGGCACATGCCCTCACCCCACCGCCCCAGTGTCTTGTGTCCATTGGTTATGCTTATATGCATGCATACAAGTCCTTCTTGATCTCTTACCTCCCCCTCACACTCCCCAGCCTTCCCACTGTAATTTGACAGTCTGTTTCATGTTTCTCTGCCTTTGTATCTATCGTTTTGTTCATCCGGTTATAATGTTCTTTATTATCCATCAATGAGTGAGACCATGTCGTATTTTTCTTTCATTGACTGGCTTATTTCACTTAGCATAATGCTCTCCAGTTCCACACATGCTGTTGCAAATGGTAAGAATTCCTTCTTTTTTATAGCATCATAGTATTCCATGGTGTAGATGTACCATGTTTTTCTAATTCACTCATCTGTTGATGGGCATTTAGGCTGTTTCCAAATCTTGGCTATTGTAAATTAAGCTGCTATGAACATAGGGGTGCATATATCCTTTCTGATTGGTGTTTCTGGTTTCTTGGGATATATTCCTAGAAGTGGTATTACTGGATCAAAAGGCAGTTCCATTTTTAAATTTTTGAGGAAACGCCATACTGTTTTTCCACAATGGCTGCACCAGTCTTCACTGCACCAGCAGTGAAAGAGGGTTCCTTTTTCTCCACATCCTGTCCAGCACTTGTCATTTGTGGATTTGTTGATGATAGCCATTCTGACAGGTATGAGGTGCTACCTTATTGTTGTTTTGATTTGCATCTCTCGGATGATTAGTGACTTTGAACATGCTTTCATGTGTCTCTTGCTTTCTGAGTGTCCTCTTTTGAAAAGATTCTATTTAGGTCCTTTGCCCATTTTTTGATTGTATTGTTTATTTTCCTTTTGTTGAGTTGTCTGAGTTCCCTGTAAATGTTGGATATTAAACCCTTATTGGAGATAACATTGGCAAATACGTTCTCCTATGCAGTGGGCTTTCTTGTTGTTTCCTTGATGGTTTCTTTTGCTGTGCAGAAGCTTTTAATTTTGATGTAATCCCATTTGTTTATTTTCTCCTTAGTCTCTCTGGCCCTAGAATCTGTGTCTGTAAAGATATTGCTATGACATATGTCTGAAATTTTGCTGACTATGGAATCTTGTAGGGTTTTTATGGTTTTCCGTCTTATATTCAAGTCCTTTAGACATTTTGAGTTTGTTTTTGTGATCTAGTTTCATTTTTTTCATGTATCTGATCAAATTTCTCAACACCATTTATTAAAGAGGCTGTTTTGACCTCATTGTATGGTCTTCCCTCCTTTGTCGAATATTAATTGAGTATAATGGCTTGGGTCAATTTCTGGGTTCTCTATTCTGTTCCATTGGATTATATGTCTCTTCTTGTGCCAGTACCAGGAAGTTTTGAGAACCTTGGCTTCACAATATAGTTTGATGTCTGGTATTGTGATCCCTCCAACTTTGTTCTTCTTTCTCAGGATGGCTGTGGCTATTTGGGGTCTTGTTTTTATTCCAAATGAATTTTTGGAGAGTTTGTTCTAGATCTTTGAAATATGCTGTTGGTATTTTAATAAAAATTAAATTTATAGATTGCTTTAGATGGTATGGATATTTTAATGATGTTGATTCTACCAATCCATGAACAGGGTATATTCTTCCATTTTTTTATGTCTTCCTCTTTCTCTTTTTTCAATGTCCTGTAATTTTCTGAGTACAGGTCTTTTACGACCTTGGTTAAGTCTATTCCTAGGTATCTCAATATTTTTGGTGCAATGGTAAATGGGATTTTTTTTTCATTTCTCTTTCTGTGAGTTCATTATTGGCGTATAAAAAGGACATAGATTTCTGGGTGTTAATTTTATATCCTGCTACATTACCAAATTCATTTAGTAGGTCCAATAGTTTTTTGATGGAGTCTTTGGGGTTTTCTATGTATAATATCATGTCATCTGCAAATAAGGACAGTTTTACCTGTTCTTTTCCAATTTGGATGTCTTTTATTTTTTCTTTTTGTCTGATCCCAATGGCTAGTACTTCTAGTACTATGTCAAATAGCAGTGGTGAAAGTGGGAATCCTTGTCTTGTTTCTGTTCTTAGGGGAAATGGATTTAGTTTTTGCCCATTGAGTATGATGTTGGTTGTAGGTTTGTCATATATGGCTTTTATTATGTTGAAGTATGATCCTTCTATTCCCACTTTGCTGAGAGTTTTTTTTTATCAAGAAAGGGTGTTGGATTTTGTCAAATGTTTTTTCTGCATCAATTAATATCATTATGTAATTTTTGTTTCTCAGTTTTTTATGTGATGTATCACATTTATTGATTTTCAGATATTGAACCATCCTTGCATCCCTGTAATAAATCCCACTTGGTCATGGTGTATGATCTTTCTAATGTATCGCTGAATCCTATTTGCTAGGATTTTATTGAGGACTTTATCATCTATGTTTATCAAGGATATTGGCCTGTAGTTCTCTTTTTTTGTGGAGTCTTTATCTGGTTTGGGGATTAGGGTAATGCTGGCTTCATAGAAAGAGCTTGGAAGAGTGGCTTCCTCTTGAATTTTTTGGAATAGTCTGAGGAGGATAGGTTTTAGTTCTTCTTTGAATGTTTGGTAGAACTCCCCTGTAATGCCGTAAGGACCAGGGCTTTTGTTTGCTGAAAGGTTTTTTTGTTTGTTTGTTTGTTTTTGTTTTTAGTAAAATTGTTTATTTCTAATTAAGAGAAACTTTAAAGTTAAATACTCTAAATCTCAATGTATCAATCATCATATTTTCAAAGTTTTACACAAGTATGTTATATTTTACTGGAGTGTAAGCTCATATGAGTATAAGTTTTTATTAATACTTAATTATTATCATTTTCCATCCTCAATAAACATTTGATTAGGAATTATTCTCCTAAAAATACTCTTTGGGGCAAGGCATGGTGTTAGAGGCACTTTCAGTCTTTGTCATTCCTGGCTTATACCCCATGTGTAAATACGTATTTTAAAGACATTCCATCAGAACTTATTTTTCTTCAGTTATATTATTTAAGTTTGGACATCAGGAAAAAAAATATATATATATTATTTCTGGAGAAAATCCTAGTCTACATTGAAGGTAAAATCTCAGATAAAAATATAATCCTAATAAAAACTTGCACAGCATTTTTATATAATTGGAAAAATTTCTGTATTCCAAAAAATGGCCTGCTTTTTAAAAATGACATTTGGTATTAAAAATAGCTAACATTTATAAAGCATTTCCTATGAGTCAGGTATTATTCCACTTTTTAACTTTTTTATTTATTTATATTTTTTATTATTTTTTTTATTGATTAAGTTATTCCATGTGTGTCCTTATCCCCACATTACCCCCCATTCCCCTCACTCCTGCCCTCACCCCCCTAATGTCTTTGTCCATTGGTTAGGCCTATATGCTCGCATATAAGTCCTTTGCTTGATCTCTCCCCCTTACCCCCCACCCTCCCTTACCTTCCCTCAGAAGTTTGACAGTCTGATTGATACTTTGCTGTCTCTGGATCTATTTTTGTTCATCAGTTTATGTTGTTCATTATATTCCACAAATGAGTGAAATCATGTGATATTTATCTTACTCTGACTGGCTTATTTCACTTAGCATAATGCTCTCCAGTTCCATCCATGCTGTTGCAAATGGTAAGAACTCCTTTTTTACCGCATTGTTGTATTCCATTGTGTAGATATACCACAGTTTTTTAATCCACTCATCTATTGATGGGTATTTAGGCTGTTTCCAAATTTTAGCTATGGTGAATTGTGCTACTATGAACATAGGGGTTCATATATCCTTTCTAATGGTGTTTCTACTTTCTTGGGATATATTCTTAGAAGTGGGATCACTGGGTCAAATGGGAGTTCCATTTTTAGTTTTTTGAGGAAACTCCATACTGTTCTCCACAGTGGCTGTACCCATTTGCATTCCCACCAGCAGTTCACGAGGGTTCCTTTTAACCACACACTCACCAGCACTTGTGGTTTGTTGATTTGTTGATGATAGCCATTCTGACAGGTGTGAGATGGTACCAAATTATTGTTTTGATTTGCATCTCTCAGATGATTAGTGACTTTGAACATGTTTTCATATGTCTTTTTGCCTTTCTTCTGTATTCTTTCAAAAAGTATCTATTTAACTCCATTGCACATTTTTTGATTGGGTTGTTTATCTTCCTTTTGTTAAGTTGTATGAGTTCCCTGTAAATGTTGGAGACTGAACCCTTATCAGTGATAACATTTGCAAATACGTTCTCCCATGCAGTGGGCTTTCTTGTTGTTTTGTTGATGGTTTCCTTTGCTGTGCAAAAGCCTTTTATTTTGATGTAGTCCCATTTGTTTATTTTTTCTTTACTTTCCATTGCCCTAGGAGCAGTATCAGTGAAGCAATTGCTTCGGCATATGTCTGAGATTTTGATGCCTGTGGATTCCTCTAGTATTTTTATGGTTTCCCGTCTTATGTTTAAGTCTTTTATCAACCTATTCAGGTTTTTTGACTCTTCTTGGTTGAGTTTTGGGAAATTGTATTTTTCTAAGAATATGTCCATTTCATCCAAGTTGTTCATTTTGTTGGAATAGAGTTGTTCATAGTATTTTTTCATAATCATATGTGTTTCTGTGGGATCGGTTGTTATTTCACCTCTTTCATTTCTGATTTTATTCATTTGGCTCCTCTCTATCTGCTTCTTGGTGAGCCTGGCTAGAGGTTCATCAATCTTGTTTATCCTTTCAAAGAACCAGCTCTTGATTTTGTTGATCTCTTGTACTGTCTTTTTTGTCTCTAAGTCATTTATCTCTGCGCTGATCTTTATTATTTCCTTCCTTCTACTTACACTGGGATTCTCTTGTTGCTCCCTTTCTAGCTCTTTGAGTTGAAGAGTTAGATAATTTATTACCATTGTTTCTTGTTTTTGAGGCAGGCCTGTAGAGCTATGAACTTCCCTCTCAAGACTGCTTTCACTATGTCCCATAGATTTTGGTTTGTTGGGTTTTCATTGTTGTTTGTTGCCATGATGCTTTTTATTTCTTCTTTGATCTCTCTGGTCACCCAGTCATTGTTTAATAGCATGCTATTTAGCCTCCAGGTGTTTGATTTCTTTTTATTGTATTTAATGTTGTTGATTTCCAGTTTTATAACATTGTGATCTGAGATGGTGCTTGATATGATTTCTATCTTCTTGAATTTGAGAAGACTTTGCCTGTGACCCAATATAAGGTCTATCTTTGAAAATGGCCCATGTGCATTTGAGAAGAATGTATATTCTGTGGCTTTGAGGTAAAATGCTCTGAAGATGTCAATTAATTTCATCTGATCTAGTGCATCATTTAGGATTAATGTTTCCTTGCTGATTTTATGTTTAGAGGATTTCTCCAATGGTGATAGTGGGGTATTAAAGTCCCCTAATACAACTGTATTGCTATCAATCTCACCCTTGATATCCTGCACAAGTTTTTCTATTTGTTTAGGTGTTCCTGTATTGGGTACATATATGTTTACCAGAGTTATATTTTCTTGTTGGATTTCTCCCTTTAGTATTATGAAGTGGCCTTCCTTATATCTTGTTATGTCCTTCATTTTGAGATCTAATTTGTCAGATATAAATATTGCTACCCCAGCTTTTTTTTTTCATTTTCATTCACCTGAAAAATCTTTTTTTCATCCCTTCTTTTTTACAGCAGACCCTTTAGCATATCTTGAATTGCTGGTTTGGTGGTAATAAACTCCCTTAGTCCTATTTTTGTCTGTGAAGCTTCTGATTCCACCCTTAATTTTGATTGATAGCCTTGTTGGGTACAGTATTCTTGGATTCAGACCCTTGCTTTGCATGACTTTGTATATTTCATTCCATTCCCTTCCTGCCTGATGTGTATCTGTTGAGAATTCAAAGACTAGTCTGATGAGGGATCCTTTGTAGGTAACTTTATGTCTCTTTCTGGCCACTTTTAAGATTCTTACTTTGTTATTGGTTGTTGCCAATTTAATTATAATGTGCCTTGGTGTCGGTCTTTTAGGGTTCATTTTGTTTGGGACTCTTTAAGCTTCTTGGATTCGTGTGATCTGTTTCTTCCCTATGTCAGGGAAGTTTTCTGTCATTATTTCTTCACACAGGTTTTCTATTCCTTGCTCAGTTTCCTCTCCTTCTGGCACCCCTATTATGTGGATGTTGTTTCGTTTTGTGTTGTCCCAAAGTTCCCTTAGGCTCTCCTTCTGTTTTTTAATTTTTTTTCTAGATGCTGCTCTGCTTGGGTATTTTTTTCTACTTTGTCTTCTAGCTCACTGATGCAGTACTCTGCTTCTTCTATTCTACTGTTGATGCTTTCCATTGAGTTCTTTATTGTAGTGATGTCATTTTTCATTTCTTCTTGGTTCTTCTTCATTTCCTCTTGGTACTTACATATTGTTGTATTTGTCTTCCATTCTTTTCATCCACTTATGACCATTTCTCTGAATTCTTTCTCTGACATATTGCTTGCCTCATTTTTGTTTACTTCCTTTTTCTGGTGATGTCTCCTTTTCTGTCATTTGTGGGCTGTTTCTTCGTCTCCCCATGATCTCTCTTCTCTCGTTGTCTTATTATGTAGTGCTCTCTCTTTTGCACTGTTTTAAAGTCATAAAATTCAACAATACAAGGCTCAACGCACAAGGCCCTGAAAAGAAATGTATGTACAATACTAATAAACCCACATAAAGGCAACTACCCGAGAAAAGAGAGTTAGGGGATAAGAAAAGGGAAAAAAAGTGCAAAAATGATATTGAGAGAAGGAAAAAATGTAAGTGAGAAAAGAAAGAGAATAAAAAAGAAGTGGGGGGACTATTTATATGGGGAGAAAACACCAGTAGAAAAACAGCTAATTCCCAAAAATGCAAACAACAAACACCAAGAGATGAATGCAAACTACAAACAACAACTAATAAAAAGTGAGGAGAGGAAAAACAGAAGCAAAAAATAAAGACAAAAACAAAACAAAAAGAGGGAAACAATTTCACAAACAAGCAAAAAACCCCAAAAACTATCTAATTAACAGTCAAGCAAACAAGAACAATAGGACAAAGGGAAAGCAAGGCAAAACAAAACAAAATAAAAAACAATACAAAAAAATAAAGCAAAAAAGTAATAACAACAGGAAAAAAAGGGAAGAGAAAAAAATTGATAGTGAAGAAGGCGAAGAGAGAGGTGTGTATGGACTTAGAGCAGGGGATCAGAAATGAGATTTATAAGTAGGATGGATTTTTAACAGGTGGTAAAAAGAAGGAATAGGGAAAATCTAATGCAGGACTAGAGTAAAAGGACAACAAAGGGGGAAAAGTGAGGGATGGAGTGTTGGCATAAAGGTAGAGTTGACATAGTATAAAAAGATGCTAAAGTAAAAATGAAAATAGAATGTAGAACATTATTCCCAAAATAAAGAGAAAATAAAATGATACTTTAAATAAAGGTTACAATAGTAGTAGTAATAATACCAATTAAAAATAAAAATATAATAATTAAAAAAATAAAATCAAGTGATGAAAAAAAATTAGTTTTTTAACTAAAAGGTTAAAAAAAATAATAAAATTGCAGTAGTGAAGGGCATTCACTTCCTCTACTCTTCTCTTTGGCACGCCTTTTTCCTGTAAGGTATTCAGGAGAGTATTGAAATTCCCTGTGATACACTGCTCCTCCGTGTTGTAAACCACAGTCCTGATTTTAAAGCATAGTATTTCTTTTTTTCCCAAACTGCCTTTATCTATGTTTACAGAAGAGTCAATATGTGATTCAGCCCCTGCGTGTCAGTGTTTCTAGCCCTAAGTCAATAGGGCTATAAGGGCTATAAGTCCTCTTTAGCCAGCATTTAGGTTTTGTTTTTCCTATCATACTTAATACTGGTTTGGGAGAATTAACTGCCCCATAGTGGGTTCCTTGATTATTACTCCCCACTCTGATTCCCAGGTTCCAAAAAAACAACTTTTCCCTGTAGTCTCTGTAAGTGTCCCCAATTGAGCGATCCTATGTATTGGGTTTTGTAATCAAAACCAAGGATTTAAAGAGAAAAAAAGAGCCAGAGTAAGTGCGCGAGCTCGCAACCTCCACTATCCAGCTCTGCACGCGATTCTCCAAAAGTCTCTCCCGCAAGTCCTTTTTCCCCTGGCACTAAGCAGCCGGCACACTTGCAAAATCCAAGGCTGCCCTTTTGCACCCAGTCCAGCTATGGGGTGATTTTTAAAGTTCCTTTCTGCCAGCAACCCTGCGGATCCCCTTCCATAGTCGCCCCCAATGGCCATGGAATTTGTGAGGTGCAGACTCCCCCCACACACATTCCTTTCTCTAACCTGGATTAAAAACCACACCTTTATCTAGGTGAAATCTGACCTTTCCATGAGGAGGATCAGGGCTCCTCTGAGTCCACATATTTGCACTTCTTGAGGTCCAGTGTTCCTGGGTTCTTAGCTGGTCCCTGGGTACATGGTTGCAGGGTCCCTGGATGTATATGCTTCCTATAACAGCCACTCACCCCTTCAAGATGGTGTGGTCTCCTCAGCAGAGCCGGCCACTCCGGAAGAGATTTCAGCAGCAGTGGAGGCTGCCCGGGCCTGCAGTATCCACCAGTCCCCTGGAGTATAGCTATCGCTCACCCACAAACTTACACTATCCCATGCATCCACACCCTCTCACTCACACACTATCTCACAGTCTGCCTTCCCATCAGCAGCCATATTCTAGGATCTCTGATTTTAAGAAAAATATTTTTATTTGGCACTGACTTTATGTGCTCCAACAAATGTCTTGACTATGACAAGTGTTCATCTTTGGGTATATGTGTGATTGTAGGAATTAATTGGGAGTTACTTCAAGTCAAGTCTGTGGAGGAAGGTGTGGTTTTCATTATCTTAATTAACTGTAGATAAGGTATGTGATGTGAAAATAAATAACAAAGCTTCTTTGCTCAAGTGGATTATAAACTCATCTTGAAGACTCTTCCCCAAAAGGAGTTTCAAAATGTTTAAGATAACAGCCAAATTACCAGAATATGTACAATATGTTATGGTGGTAAATACTGGAGTACATTTTTTTGATATTAAATTTCTGGAAGTATTTATATTTTGTTCTGTTTTGTATTTGACTCAATATTTATAGTATAATATTTTAGCATCTTTTATTGTTGAAAGTATTACATATGTCCCTTTTCCCTCTCCCTTTTTAACATCAAATTTACATTATGTTTTTGTATATTGTTTAATTTATTCTCATGACTATGAAACACAGAATATATTTATGCATCCTCCATGTACCAAAAGCAAATGTTTATGACCAGTGAATTAGTACATTTACTTTATTTTGAAGCTTTAGGTATTAATCCAATTGTTCGCTTCAATGTTTTTCAGGATTAAAGATACTAATTTTTAAAATATAATTTACAATATGACTTAAAGAATATGTAAAATAATATTTTTTCACCAGCAATGAAAATAGTTGCCTTCAGGGGATCCAAACATGGCTGCTGACTGGAAGGCAGACTGCAAGATAGCGTGTGAGTGAGAGAACGAAAGGAGAGTGTGTGGACTTACTGAGAGTGTAAATTAGTGGGTGAGTGATAGCTATACTCCAGGGGACTGTTGGAGACTGCCGGATCGGGCTCCCCTAACTGGGCAGCCTACACTGCTGCTGAAATCTCTCCTGGAGCGGCTGGTTCTTCCGCGGAGACCACACCATCTTGAGTGGCTGTTATCGGAAGTGTATACATCCAAGGACCCTGCAACCACGGCACCCAGGACCAGCTACAAACCCAGGAACACAGGATCTCAAGCAGCATGAACACATGGACAGAGAGAAGCCCTGCTCCTCCTCACAGAAAGGAGAGAGAGAACTACATAACCAGACAACCAGAGAAGAGAGGTCATGGGTAGATAAAGAAACAGCTTTCAAATGAAATAAAAGCAGGTATCACCAGAAAAGGAAGTAAAAGAAAGGGAGGCAAGCTACCTGTCAGAGAACGAATTCAGAGAAACGGTCATAAGGTGGATGAAAAGAATGGAAGACAAATTCAACAATATGTGTAAATACCAAGAGGAAATGAAGAAGAACCAAGAAGAAATGAAAAATGACATCACTGCTATAAAGAATTCAATAGAAAGCATAAACAGTAAATTAGAAGAAGTAGAGGACCACATCAGTGAGCTAGAAGACAAGGTAGGAAAAAATACCCAAGCAGAGCAGCGTCCAGAAAAAAAAATTACAAAGCAGGATGAGAGCCTAAGACAGTGATGGTGAAACTTTTGAGCTCAGCATGTCAGCATTTTCAAAAACCCTAACTTAACTCTGGTGCTGTGTCACATACAGAAGTTTTATGATATTTGCAACCATAGTAAAACCAAGACATATTTTTTATATTTATTTTATAGATTTAAATGCCATTTAACAAAGAAAAATCAATAAAAAATGAGTTTGTGTGTCACCTCTGACACTCATGTCATAGGTTCATCATCACTGGCCTAAGAGAACTTTGGGACAATATGAAATGAAACAGCATCCACATAATAGGGGAGCCAGAAGGAGAGAAAACTGAGCAAGGAATAGAAAACTTGTTTCAAGAAGTAATGACAGAAAACTTCCCTGATATATGGAAGAAAAACTCACACAAATCCAAAAACTCACAGAGTCCCAAACAAAATGAAACCGAAAAGACCGACACCAAGGCACATTATAATTAAATTGGCAAACACCAATGACAAAATAAGAATCTTAAAAGCAGCCAGAGAGAGATATAAAGTTACCTACAAAGGATTCCCCTTCAGAGTAGCGACAGATTTCTCAACAGAAAGGCACCAGGCAAGAAGGGAATGGAATGAAATATACAAAGTCATGCAAAGCAAGGGTCTGAATCCAAGAATACTGTACCCAGCAAGGCCATCAATCAAAATTGAGAGTAAAATCAGGAGCTTCACAGACAAAAAAGGACTAAGGGAGTTTATTACCACCAAACCAGCAATGCAAAAAATGCTAAAGGGTCTGCTGTAAAAAGAAAAAAAATAGAAAATGAAGAAGGAACACAGGAATAAAGAATAAAAATGGCAACAAACAAGTACCTATCAATAATAACTTTAAATGTAAATGGATTAAATGCCTCAATCAAAAGACATAGGGTAACTGAGTGGATAAGAAAACCCATATATCTGCTGTCTACAGGAAAACCACCTCAGAAAAAAAGATGCACAGACTGATGGTGAAGGGATGGATAAAGTATTTTCAAGCAAATGGAAATGGGAAATAAAGCTGGGGTAGCTAAACTTATATCTGACAAATTAGATCTCAAAGTAAAGGACATAAAAAGAGATAAGGATGGCCGCTTCATAATACTAAAGGGAGCAATCCAACAAGAAGAAACTCTGGTAAACATATATGCAACCAATATTGGAGCACCCAAATACATAAAAAAAAAAAAAACTTCTGGAGGATATCAAGGGAGAGACTGATAGCAATTCAATCATAATAGGGACTTCAATACCCCACTATCACCATTGGACAAATCCTCTAAACAAAAAATTAGCAAAGAAACATCAATCCTAAATGACTCACTAGATCAGATGGAATTAATTGACATCTTCAGAACATTTCATGCCAAAGCCACAGAATATACATTCTTCTCAAGTGCACATGGTCATTTTCAAAGATAGACCATATATTGGGTCACAGGAAAAGTCTTCTCAAATTCAAGAAGATGGAATTCATATCAAGCATCTTCTCAGATCACAATGGCATACAACCTGAAATCAACAACAATAAAAAATCCAAAAAATAAAACACATGGAGACTAAATAGCATTCTATTAAACAATGACTGGGTTACCAGAGAGATCAAAGAAGAAATAAAAAACATCATGGAAACAAAGGACAATGAAAACATAACAATCCAAAACCTATGGAACACAGCGAGAGTAGTCTTGAGAGGGAAGTTCTTAGTGCAACAAGCCTACTGCAAAAAAAAAAACAAGAAACAATGGTAATAAATTAACTAAACCTACAACTCAAAGAGTTAGAAAGAGAGCAACAAGAAAAGCCCAGTGTAAGCAGAAGAAAGGAAATAATAAAGATCAGAGCGGAGATAAACAACATAGAGACCAAAAAACAATACAAAAGATCAACAAAACCAAGAGATGGTTCTTTGAAAGGATAAACAAGATTGATGAACCTCTAGCTAGGCTCACTAAGAAGCAGATAGAGAGGACCCAAATGAACAAAATCAGAAATGAAAGAGGAGAAATAACAACAGACCCCACAGAAATACAAAGGATTGTTAAAAAAAAATGCTATGAACAACTATATTCCAACAAACTGGACAACCTGGAGGAAATGGACATATTCCTAAAAAATTAAACCTTCCAAAACTCAATAAGGAAGAATCTAAAAACTTCAATAGGCCAAAAATAGATGGAAGATGGCGGCAATATAGGCAGACGAGTCCCAGGTCGTGTCCCAGAGCAAATGGAGTCAGAAGCTGAAACTAATAACACCCACACTGAATTGGCGAAATTTCTCAGCTGGTGAGACAGTTTGCAGCCGGGAAGAGCAGAACTCCCCTCGAAAGGTAAAAAAAAAACAAAAAAACAGGGATTTGGGCAGGAAAGTTTGCCAGACCTCTGAGCCCAGAGAGTTGGAGGGAGACCGCGTGGCAGACAGCCGCGTCCCTTGGGACAGGCACAGTCCCTGGCGTCCCTTGGGACAGGCACAGCCCCTGACAGGGGAAAGGAGAACCGCGGGATTCCTGGTGCCACTGGGGGAATTGAGAGCTGGGTTCTGTGATCACAGAGGACTGAGCCTAAAGGGGGCAGCCTGAAGAGCTGACCAGACCATGCAGTGCCGGTAAGAGAAGAAGCTTACAGAAACCAAGTCTTCCCCATTTCCGCGGCCGGCGTTTGTTTGTTTTCACTGAATCCTGTTCATAAGACATTTAGGATACAGACACTCACCTGTGCTGAAGAGAGGGAGAGGGTGTGGAGGAGTGGAATCTGGGGAGAGACTGAGAAGAGAAGGGGGGCCGGGAGAGGTGGCAGCGAATTGAGCGCTGAGACACCCCTGAATCCAGAACTGGGGCAGCCACTCTCTCCAGAGAGTGAGACTCCTCCCCCCAACCCCCAGGCAAGGAGCACAGCCACACCCAGATTCCACCCTGTACGAGATCAAGGATTAAAATAATCTGATCAGTCCCTGGGAGTTAACAGGGTCTGGCCTATAGAGGGATTTTCAATCTCAGCAACAACACAGCGCCGGTAACTAACTATTACACAGCCAGCTCTGGGCAGTGAACTTCCACTGGACAGAGAGGCCCTATAGCCTCAGAGGCCAACCCCAGAACACTGTCACCCAGAGGCTGACCTACAAACTGACTCTTTGCTAAACACAACATAAGGCAGTCTGGGAAACAAATGCGGCCTGCTTTAAAATAAGGACTGTGGTGTACAACACAGAGGAACAGTGTATCGCAGGGAAACTCAACACTCTCCTGAATACCTGGCAGGTCTAAGGCGAGCCACACTAAAGAATAGAAGAACCAAAGGACCTTCACTACTGCAATTTTTTTTTTTCGTTTTTCACCTTTTAACTAAGAAACTATTTTTTTTTTCTTTTTCTTTTTTTCTTCTTTATTTTCTATTTTTTTCTTCTTTTTCCATCACCTGATTTTACACTTTTAATTACTACCTTCTTATTTTTAACCAGTATTATTACTGCTACCATTTTACCATTTTTTAAAGTGCTATTTTATTTTCTCTTTATTTTATTTTGGGATTAGTGTTCTCCATTCTATTTTCATCGTTATATTATTGGTTGTTTCTAGTTTGCATTCATCTCCAGGGAGCTGTTGCTGGAATTTGTTGGGATTAGTGGCTGTTCTATTGGAGTATTCTCCTCATATAAAAAGTCTCTTCCCCTCTTCCACTTCATTCTCTCTTTTCGCTCTTTTTTTTTCTTTTCTTTTCTCACTTTTATTTTCCCCCTTCCTTTTTCCCAATTTCATTTTTGCACTCCTTTTTTTGGACACTACTTTCCTTTTCTTTTTTCTCTTATATCTTTTTCTCTTCCTTCTTCCTTATCCCCAAATTCTCTTAATTAGGGTGGTCACCTTTATTTGGGGTTATTAATATCGTGAATATATTTGTGTATAGTACCTGGTACGTGGTGCCTTGTTGTGTTGTATTTTGTGCCTTTAAATCAACGCAGCAGATCCAAGCAACAGCAATCTCCTGAGCACCACACCCTCTGCTGAGGAACAGCAGCTGTACGTGAAACCTCGCCCCACCAGCCAGAAGAGCCACCACAGCTGTGAACAGCACCCACCAGAGGAGCTGCTGCCAACTGAAGAGCAGCTGCTACCGCAACCGCCCGAAGAGCAACCACAGACCAAGGAGTCACTGCCACCAAGGGAGCAACCACTGAACGACTCAACATCTAGATATGTCAGTGAGATCAAACATGGGTAGACAAAGAAACCACCAAAGGAAAGAGAAGGAGGACTCTCCAGAAAAGCAGCTAAGTAATACAGAGGCATGCAACATGACAGAAAAAGAATTCAGAATAAGGGTTCTAGAGTGCATAAACGGGATGGAGGAGAAAATCGACAACCTCTGCAAGAAGCAAGAAGAAACAGATGAAAAAATCGATAACATATGGAAGAAGCTAGAAGAAACAGATGAAAAAATCAACAACTTAAGTAAGACCCAAGAAGAAATGAAGAGTGATATAGCTGCAATGAAAAACTCCATTGAAAGTATCCACAGTAGACTAGGAGAAGCGGAGGACCAAATTAGTGAATTACAAGACAAGGAAGCAAAACACACCCGAAATGTACTGCAATTGGAGAAAAAAATTAAAAGACAGGAGGAGAGCCTAAGGGAGCTTTGGGACAACATGAAACGAAACAACATATGAATAATAGGAGTACCAGAACAACAGAAGGATGAACAAGGATTAGAAAACCTATTAGAAGAAATAATATCAGAAAACTTCCATGAGGTGCGGAAGAAAAAAGTCACACAAGCCCAGAGAGTCCCAAACAAGGTGAACCCAAAAAGACCCACACCAAGACACATCATAATTACCATGGCAAATGTTCAGGACAAAGAGAGAATCTTACAGGCTGCAAGACAGAGACGGAAAGTTACATACAAGGGATCTCCCATTAGATTGTCAAATGATTTCTCAACAGAAACACATCAGGCCAAAAAAGAATGGACAGAAATTTACAAAGTGATGCAAAGCAAAGGACTGAATCCAAGAATACTCTATCCAGCAAGGCTATCATTCAAGCTTGAAGGGGAAATAAGAAGCTTCACAGACAAAAAAAGGCTAAGGGAGTTTATCACCACCAAGCCAGCAATGCAAGGAATGCTAAAGGGACTGGTATAAAAATAAGAAATAAAAAGCTCAGAAAGAAAACAGCCACACAAAAAAAGAAATGGCTACAAACAGGTACTTTATACGTAAACGGACTAAATGCTCCAAACAAAAGACATCGAGTGGCTGAATGGATAAAAAAAAAACATGACCCATACATATGCTGTCTACAAGAAACCCACCTCATTAGAAGGGACTCATACAGACTGAAAGTGAAAGGATGGAAAAATATCTTTCAGGCAAATGGAAAGGAAAGGAAAGGTGGGGTAGCAATACTTATATCAGACAAAATAGACCTCAAAGTGAAGGCCATAACAAGAGATAAGGAAGGCCACTACATAATACTAAAGGGATCAATACAACAAGAAGATATAACCCTGGTAAACATATATGCACCCAATGCAGGAGCATCCAAATTCATAAAAATACTCCTGGAAGATATCAAAGGAGAGATCGACAATAATACAATCATAGTAGGGGACTTTAATATACCACTGACAGCACTGGATAAGTCCTATAGACAAAAAATCAGCAAAGATACAGCAATCCTAAAAGACTCACTAGATCAGATGGACTTAACAGACATCTTCAGAACACTTCACCCCAATGCCACGGAATATACATTCTACTCAAGTGCTCATATGACATATTCAAACATAGACCATATATTGGGTCACAAGCAAAGTGTCCCCAAATTCAAGAAGATTGAAATCATAAAAAGCATTTTCTCAGACCACAATGGCATAATATTAGAAATAAACTACAATAAAAACAACCCAAAATACTCAAACACCTGGAAGCTGAATAGCATGCTATTAAATATTGAATGGCTTACCAATGAAATCAGAGAAGAAATTAAAAACATCCTGGAAACTAATGACAATGAGAACACAACAATCCAAAACCTATAGGACACAATGAAAGCAGTCCTGAGAGGGACGTTTATAGCTCTACAGGCCTATCTCAAAAAACAAGAAAAAATGGTAGTAAATCATCTAACTCTACAACTCAAAGAATTGGAAAGAGAGCAACAAGAAAAGCCCAGAGTGAGCAGAAGGAAGGAGATAATAAAGCTTAGAGCAGAAATAAATGACATAGAGACCAAAAAAACAATACAGAAAATCAATGAAACCAAGAGCTGGTTCTTTGAAAGGATAAACAAGATTGACAAACCTCTAGCCAGACTCACCAAAAGCAAAGAGAGAGGACCCCAATAAACAAAAACAGAAATGATAGAGGCGAAATAACAACAGACCCCATGGAAATAAAAATGATTGTTAAAAAATACTATGGACAGCTCTACTCCAACAAACTAGACGACATGGAGGAAATGGACAAATTCCTAGAAAAATACAACATTCCAAAACTCAATCAGGAAGAATCTATAAATCTCAACAGGCCAATAACTATGGAAGAAATTGAAGCAGTCATCAAAAAGCTTCCATCAAACAAAAGCCCAGGACCAGACGGCTTCACAGGGGAGTTTTACCAAACATTCAAGGAAGAACTAAAACCTATCCTCCTCAGAATACTACAAAAAATTCAAGAGGAAGGAACACTTCCAAGCTCATTCTATGAAGCCAGCATCACCCTAATACCAAAACCAGGTAAAGACAACACAATGAAAGAGAATTACAAGCCAATATCCCTCATGAACATAGATGCCAAAATCCTCAACAAAATCTTAGCAAATCGGATCCAGCAGTACATCAGAAAGATCATACACCATGACCAAGTAGGATTTATCCCAGGGATGCAAGGATGGTACAATATCCGCAAATCAATAAACGTGATACATCACATAAACAAATTGAAAGAAAAAAACCACATGGTCATATCAATTGATTCAGAAAAAGCATTTGACAAAATTCAACACCCATTTTTGATAAAACCTCTCAGCAAGGTGGGAGGAGAAGGATCATACCTCAACATAATAAAAGCCATATATGACAGGCCCACAGCCAACACCATACTCAATGGACAAAATCTTACACCATTTCCCTTAAGAACAGGAACAAGACAGATGTGCCCCCTCTCACCACTCCTGTTCAACATAGTACTGGAAGTGTTAGCCATTGCAATTCTGCAAGAAGAAGAAATAAAAGGCATCCAAATTGGAAAATAGGAAGTGAAACTGTCCTTATTTGCAGATGACATGATCTTATACTTAAAAAACCCTAGAGACTCCATCAAAAACTACTAGACTTAATACATGAATTTGGCAATGTAGCAGGATACAAAATTAACCCCAAGAAATCTGAGGCATTTCTATACAACAATAGTGAACTTTCAGAAAGAGAGATTATAAAAACAATCCCGTTTACCATCGCACCAAAAAAATTAAACTACCTAGGAATAAACTTAACTCAAGAGTTAAAAGACCTCTACTCAGAAAACTACAGGTCGTTGAAAAAGATATAGAGGAAGACATAAACAGATGGAAGAACATACCGTGTTCATGGATTGGTAGAATCAACATCATTAAAATGTCCATACTACCCAAAGCAATCTATAAATTCAACGCACTTCCCATCAAAATACCAATGGCATACTTCACAGATCTAGAACGAACTCTCCAAAAATTTATCTGGAATAAAAAAAGACCCCGAATAGCTGCAGCAATCCTGAAAAAGAAAAAAGAGGTGGGATCTCAATACCAGATATCAAGATGTATTACAAATCCACTGTTCTCAAAACTGCCTGGTACTGGCACAAGAACAGACATATAGATCAATAGAATAGAATAGAGAGCCCAGAAATCGGCCTGAACCAATATGCTCAATTAATATTTGACAAGAGATCAACCAAAGGACTTGTATGCATGCATATAAGCATAATCAATGGACATAAGACACTGGGGGGTAGGGGAAGCTAGGGGACTGTCAAGGGCGGGGGGGGGGAAGAACACATATGTAATACCCTTTGTAATACTTTAAGCAATAAAACAAACAAACAAACAAAAAAGACAGTCTCTTCAATAAATGGTGTTGTTAAAATTGGACACATTCATGCAAAAAAAATGAAACTAGACAACAAACTTACACGATACACAAAAATAAACTCAAAATGGGTAAAGGGCTTAAATGTAAAATGGGAAACCATAAAAATACTAGAGGAATCCAAAGGCAACAACGTCTCAGAAATATGCTGAAGCAATCTCTTCACCGATAGAGCTCCCAGGGCATTGGAAACTAAAGTGAAAATAAACAAATGGGACTACATCAAAATAAAAAAGCTTCTGCACAGCAAAGGAAACCTTCAACAAAACAACAAGAAAGCCCACTGCATGGGAGAACATATTTTCCAATGATATCACCAATAAGGGTTTAATCTCCAACATTTATAGGGAACTCATACTACTTAACAAAAGGAAGGTAACCAATCCAATCAAAAAATGGGCAAAGGACCTAAATAGAATCTTTTTGAAAGAGGACCCTCAGAAAGGCATGAGACACATGAAAACATTCTCAAATCATCCAAGAGATGCAAATCAAAACAACAATCAGGTACCATCTCACACCTGTTAGAATGGCTATCATTGACAAATCAACCAACGACAATTGCTGGAGAGGATACAGAGAAAAAGAAACACTCGTGCACTGCTGCTGGGAATTCAGACTGGTGCATCCACTATGGAAGACAGCATGGAGTTTCTGTGCTGGGCTGCATATCTGGCACTTCGGCCAGATGGGTCATGCTGTGCTGTCTGTTCCTAAAACACATAGATAGGAAGGTACTGACATCAGGCCAGGCCTTGAGATATAGTCTCATGGCCCCTTCCCAGCACGCAGGACTTCTTTCTCAGAAGGCCCAGAGGTCTCATTCAAAATTTGGGAGCCAAAGGACTGGAAATGTATAACTAAAGAGAGTTTCCTCCATATTGGGGGGCATGGAGTGAACCCATACCATTTGGAGGCCCCAGCGAGATCCCTGGCAGGGGTGAGAGGGACCCCCTATTTAGGGCAGGAGGCTTTCCCCCGGCAGGGGTGAGAGGGACCCCTATTTAGGGCAGGAGGCTCTCCCCTGGCAGGGGTGAGAGGAACCCCCTATTTAAGTCAGGAGGCTCTCCCCCATTTATTGCCGGGCACGCAGCGAGATACTCCACATCCCTGTGGGGAACAACTACCAAGGAGGCCTCCAGTCTCCGTCCCCGGTTCCAGGGAGGCGGAGGAGACTCCATCTAAAACTATCAATTCAGAAACCGAGCCACCTGTACTCTCGAGAGAGGTAAGGAAGATCAGTCGTTAATCTGGAATTGGGACGTCCCACAGAAGGACCTATACGGAGGGCTGGATTCAGTGGTACTCCTTGTCCTGACCCGCGGCCACAACAGTGGCCAGGGTTTCTGGTTTGTGCGGCTGTAGGCTGCACTGGGTTTGTCTGTATGGTGTTTGTTATCTTGTTATTTGTTGTCAAAAAGTCATCTGCTTCTGTGTGCACCCCGCTGCAATGTTTTTTGAAAAATTTTCAGGACTTCAAGGAGCGAGCTGCAGGTTCTGGGCAACCTTAGGTTGCATTTGTGTGGTTTGTTTTGTCTTTGTTCTTTGTTGTCTTTGTCTTTGTCAAAATGGGTTAGGGTCAGTCATCTTTGTCGACCCCCTACCAGTCTGGCCCAATCCAAGTGAGTGGAAGGGGAGCTTGATCACCTCCCGGGAAGCCATAGAGCTCCCTTAGGCAATTAGTCAGGAATTGGTTGGATTGCTTAAACTCTGAGTAAACGTTTGGTAGAAGTCAAAAACTCAGACTGTCTGGTGTATGAATATAAGTGTGAGAGTCTGTGTGAAACGAAAGTCTGGCTATACACATGAGAGTATTTGTTATCTCTTTCTGTTATTTGTTTAAAGATAGGGCAAACCCTGCTTTAAGGGGAAGAAAGTAGAAAACTTTTAAATTGCTTTTCCCTGAGGTATAATTTTGCTGTGTTAGGTTAAAATTTTAGAAGTCTAGGGTTAATTTAAAGGTAGTACATTTTCTCATAGCCTGTGTAGGGTGAGGGAGAGGGACTGCTGGATTTTTATCATGTGGTCCTGAGACCTGCAACTTACCTGCCCTTCCTGATAGATTTACAGTAGGTCTCTGTCAGGGACAGCATCTGTTCTAACTGGGGGAGGAAGAGAGCTGAAAACTGCTCCAGAGCGGGCGTGAGATAGAGATAGGGTAGTGGTGGTAGGATTCACTAGATAGTGTAGTAGGCTCTCAGCCTGCTGAGATGGAGGAGCCTTAGGCTGGAGGCAGATAGGTCAAAAGTGGTAAAAAAAGGAGAAGGATTTGAGCCTCTGGGGCTTAAAGAAGGAAATATCTAGGAGGGAGAGTAGCTAAGGAAATGGTTAATGCAGAAAGAGAGGGGGGCGAGTCGTCAGGGAAAGCAGACCAGAAGTTTTGTTGATTTTTACTTATCTGCTGGACTCAAGGCTGAAAGATTCTACTAAGCACAACAAGTTTTTCTCTGCCCCGTTTTGTTATCCTTAACCCTTCCAATACTAAATTAGACTGATACAATATACTTGAAATTGCATAAGGAAGGAAACACCTGCTCTTAGTAATCTAAGAAATACTGGCTGTAAAAGATTGAGGTTCCTAAGAATAAGGAATTACTGAGTAGAAGGTCTGAGGCAAGGTTATGCATTTTTAAAGGATATAGAAAGAAGGTTTAAAGGCTAATTTGAAAGTATGAAATTTAGAAAGGCTGTGTATGTGATAAGAAGGAGAAGAGAAATGTTGAAAGGAAATTAATCAAATAGTACAGGCCAGTAAACAGAGGGTAAATAGTTATGCCAAAGTACATAGGGGGGACTGATAAAAGAAATCCAACAGTTACTGTTTTGTTATAACTCTGGAGAGTCCTTAAAAAGGACTGGCAAGGAAAATCAGAAGATCTTAAGGCAGGTCAGTGGCTTTTTCTCCTTATATAATTCCTCCAAAATTTGGCAATGCTAAATAAGTCATGCCAATACATTTCTTTGCATAAATTCAATAAGACCGGTTTCCAATAGTGGTTTTATTGACTGGAAACTTTGACTGGAGTATCACGTTTTAAAGAGAACTGTCTAGACTCTGAAGACTTGAAGCCAATAAGAGTGCCACGGGAAAAGCCTGGTATCCTGCTTGGGAGCCCTGAAGATAGCTGTCACTGGAGTGTCAGGCCCATGCCCTACCATCACTGGCTGTTGGTCAGAGTAGAAGGGGAGCAGTAAGGATGCCTCTGCATCCCTGAAGAACCCCTCTCACTCTGGGCTGCAATGAGTAGGAGGGGTGCTGAGAAGGGCCTTGAAGCAAGGACAACGGGCAGCAGATACTGCAGGCGGGCCTGATGGTGGCTGGATGGCTTGGCTTCCTGGCTCTATGGGGCACATTGAGATTCAATCATGAAATTCCAGCAAAGGTAGTCAGCTACCATTCTTGTTGTGTTTATGCAAACAATCAGGCCAAATTGAATACAGTAAATAAGTTAGTATTTTAATAAATGGAGGGATAATATTAAGGAGAAAAACTCTATTTCAATGGAGCTTATTAAAACTGAAATGTTTTCTTTCCCTCCCACCAGACCATTTGTTACAGTTTGTCTCCACCAGGTCACAAGCCCACCTCCTTCTGTGCCCAGGCCTCATCGTCCCTCTGACAGATAGCAAGGATCTCTTGGCTCTGAGAGAAACTTTTGTCCCTCCTCAGCACGAAGCAGCTACAGAAGAAATCCAACGCCCATTTTCCCTAAAAGAATTCAGAGCCAGGATCCTTGAGGTAATATAGTAGGCAGTTAGACAGACATGAGCAGAGAAAGGATGATAGGCCGATTGACACTACCAGATGTACCTAAGTCTTTCCACCTCTATGTAAGACAAGGGGACTCCCCAGAAGCAAGAGGGAACTAGGCTGCAGATAAAGCAGCCCAGGAAGCTGCCCTAAAACCAGTGGGGCCTTTACAGATTCCAGTGACTCTTCCAGATGCTGAACTACTCATCTCACCAGTTTACTCAAGTTCTTTCAGGCTTTACAGTCTACCCAGAAAGCAGACCAGAAGCACGTCCGAGATGACGTGCCTGTATCCGGTTCATCCCTTCCAACCTGGTGACTCTGTTTGGGTAAAGAAATTTGCCACCGAAGGACTGACTCCTGCCTGGAAAGGACCACTCCCACAGCAGTCAAGGTCGACGGGATCCTGATGTGGTTTCATCACACCCGGCTTAAGACAGCCCAGGCAAAATAGAGAGTCCAGGACTCTTTGGACCCTCTAGAGATAACTCCTGGCCCTTATTCCAGGCCCTTATCTTAAACAGGCCCACTGACTTTATTTGGCAAAGAATTAATTCTATCAAGCTTATAGTCCTGAGGGGTAGATATAATTGCCTCCCCAACAATGATCCCAAAGAGCCAATGATTTGACTCATGTACATAAAACCAGTGGGGAATGTGCTGGGCTGCATATCTGGCACTTCGGCCAGATGGGTCATGCTGTGCTGTCTGTTCCTAAAACACATAGATAGGAAGGTACTGACATCAGGCCAGGCCTTGAGATATGGTCTCATGGCCTCTTTCCAGCACGCAGGACTTCTTTCTCAGAAGGCCCAGAAGTCTCATTCCAAATTTGGGAGACAAAGGACTGGAAAAAGTATAAATAAAGAGAGTTTCCTCCATATTGGGGGGCCCGGAATTTGAAAGACACATTTTCCCCTGGGCCTCCACAAAATTTAATAATAAAATGTAACTCCTGTAGTAGGCACTGCAGTTCAGCCTCTGCTTCGGCAGGGTGCTGTAACTGTAGTCAGCTGGCCAGCTTAATAAAGGCTCTTAAATTTAAATTCTGAGTCGCTGGTCTACCTCGCTGAGTGAACCCATAACAGTTTCCTCAAAAAGTTAAAAATGGAACTCCCATATGACCCAGTGATCCCACTTCTAGGAATATATCCCAAGAAACCAGAAACACCAATCAGAAAGGATATATGCATCCCAATGTTCATAGCAGCACAATTTACCATAGCTAAGATTTGGAAACAGCTTAAGTGCCCATCAACAGATGAATGGATTAGAAAACTGTGGTACATCTACACAATGGAATACTATGCTGCTATAAAAAAGAAGGAATTCTTAGCATTTGCAACAGCATGTATGGAACTGGAGAGCATTATGCTAAGTGAAATAAGCCAGTCAATGAAAGAAAAATACCACATTATCTCACTCATATATGGATAATATAGACCAATTTAAACTGATGAACAAAAATAGATACAGAAGCAGAGCAGCATCGAACAGGTTGTCAAATTACAACAGGAAGACCAGGGAGAGTTGGGGGGGAGGTAAGAGATCAACCAAAGGACTTGTATGCATGCATATAAGCATAACCTATCGACACAAGACACTGGGGTTTAGGGAAGGCTTGGGGAAGGTCAAGGGGGAAAAAAAGGAGACATATGTACTACTCTTTGTAATATTTTAATCAATAAAATGAAATAAATAAAGAAAATAGTTGCCTTCTTCAAAATATTAACTTCCACCAATAAAATCTGAAATGATCAACTAATTAGACAAGGTATTTTATATAAAACACAAGTCAAAACTGGCACAGTATAATATGATTCTAGATCTCAAAAAACACTTCTTACTTTTATCTGCCCATCTTTCCAATATTTTGGTAACAGTATCTTTTATTTCCCCTGAGAAAGACCTGTCAATCATTAATCACTTTCAGTTAATGGAACTGGGGGCAGAACCATCTGGCCAATCAGAATAGTCTACCAATACTAGCTGTGCTAATTGACTAGGTGATGGGTCTATGACTGAAGCTGAGCTATTAAGAGTTAACTCCAGAATTTATGCCAGACTTGGGGGCATGTGGTGCTTTGTATTAGCTAAATATTTAAAATAAGAGATTAAAACTGTTGGTTGGCCATTTTTGTTGCTAAATGGAGTAAGCCATTCTTGGAAAAATGCCAACACCATAAAAGCAGGATTGAGAGCAGAAAAGAGAAAAATTGCTGATGCCTTTTTAAAACACTTGGATACAACTCTGCTAATGGCTGCCTTAGCCTGCCTTTGGCATTTAATAGGCAATGCATTCTAGAGAATATAATTAATACTATTATAATGACTATGTATGGTGCCAGGTGGTTACTGGAAATACCATGGAGAAAATTTGTAAAGTATATCTTTGTCTAACCACTATACTATGCACCTGAAACTAATACAAAATAACATTGAATACAAACTGTAATTGGAAAATAACAGTAAAAAATAAAAAGCAATGCATCCATCTCTTTTTATTTAAGTAGTTTAAGGTGTATTGGTATAACTGAAAACCAACGGTCCAGGTTTTTAACAAATAGATGATAAAATTATGACATTTATTGGTCATCTTTTTATTAATTTTTAAATCAAACATTTGAGAGGTGATGTCAGAGGAATGGCAGCATAAGAGTGTGTCTATCCTCTCCCCCTAACATCTCAACAAAATAACCACCTATAATTCAACAGAGAATTCCCTGCTTAACACAGATGCACACCTGAGAGACCTGCACACTGGAACAACTAAGGTGGGCTCCTTGAGATATGTGGGGAGATGAGAAGAGAGGGAAGCCAGACAAGGCTACAGCACAGCAGTGTGTCTGCAGCACAGCTGGGAACTGGCAGCAGCAGTTACAGAGCATTTCCCTCAGCCTGTTGGGATGAACAGAGAGCAAACCCAGCAAGTGGCTAGTTTTTGGAGTTGCCACTGGAGTATTGGCATTGTGTGGTCATGCACACAAGCATTGAAAAAGTGTCTGAACTTAGGGGCATATTGTGAATGGGGTCTGAGTTGCTAGTCAGAAGACATCCACCCTACAGAGCTGCTTTGCACGGTTGGGCCTGGCTGTGGGCTTTCAGGCAAAGAAAATAAATCTCAGAGCCCAGCCACTGATTAGACTCCCAATTCTCGCTTCCTGTTGCCCTTGAAGTTGGCTCCAGGAATATATTATCTGTAGGCCAAGAGCTGTTGCAGTAGAAACACAGTTTCTCTCTGTGACTGAACCCTGGAGGGTTGCTTGGGCTAGCTAGACCCATGGATATCAGGGGTCACCATTACTGTGAGGGAAAAACAAACCTGACCCCCAAGCAACAGAGACAGTACAGCCCTACAGAAGCCACAGAGGGTCAAAACTGTGAGGCCACAGAGGATAAAAATCTTGCAATTCAGTGCCATCTACTGGAACAGAGTAGAAAAACCTTCTCAGAGATAAATGGGAAAACAAAAGAAAACAGCAAATGCCATGAACAACCACACCGACCAGAAAGAAAATGGAAAATCCCCAGAAAATTGGCTGGAACACATGGAATTATGCAAGTTGAGTGACAGAGATTTCAATATTGCAGTTCTGAAAATACTCAATGAGATGCAGGAAAATACTTACAGGCAATTCATTGCACTCAAGAAAACAAATCAATGAACAAAATGAGCATTGCTCCAAAGAAATTGAAATTTTAAAAAAGAATCAAGCAGAAAATCTGGAAATGAAGCAGGCAATTAAAGAAATTAAGAGTGAGCTAATGAGCATAGAAAACAGAACCATCTAGTTAGAGGAAAGAACTAATGATATTGAAGATAGGAATCAAGAAATGATGCATAGGGAAGAAGACAGAGACCTGAGAATAAAGAAATATGAACTAGCCCTGTAAAGCCTCTCTGATTACATTAAAAATAATATCAGAATCATAGGCATAGCAGAGGAAGAAGAGAGAGACTATGGAATGGAGAGTCAATTAAAACAAATAGTGGATATCGACACTGTCTGACACAATTTGAGCTTGCTACAGCAACAAAGTCTAACCTATTCCGGTGATCTCCTCTATGAGACAAGCCGTTATATAGACTTAGACAGTGTTAAAAAAAATAGTGGATGATAACTTCCAAATCTATAGAAAGAACTAGATCCTTGAATACAAGAAGCAAACATAACACCTAATTACCTCAATCCAAAGAGGCTGTCTCCAAGGCACTTGGTAATGAAGCTGTCAAAAATTAGTGACAAAGAAAAAATCCTCAAAACATCCAGGGAAAAGAAAGAAGTTACCCACAAAGACAAACACATCAGAATTTCACCAGACTTCTCAACAGAAACTCTACAAGCCAGAAGAGTGTGGAAATAGTCAAGTATCTAAAAGAGAGAAATTACCAGCCATGCATAATGTAGCCAACAAAATTATCCTTTAAATATGAAGGAGAAATAAGAACATTCCCAAACATACAGAAGCTGAGAGATTTTATCACTAGAAAACCTCAATTGCAGGAAATACTCAAGGGAGTTATTCTACATGTAACAAAAGACATAAGGTCATAACACTACCAGTAGGATTGCAAAAAACCTCCTAGCATAACTAGGGATAATTTGTGACAACAAAAACATACAAGGGGAGATATGGATAGGCAAAGGAAGATGAAGATGAGATCCACTCAAAAGGGAGCAATCTATAGTATATATGCAACTTCACTTTTTATAAAACTAATGGCAACCACACTGAAAAATCCCCCAAACAAGACATATAGCTTAAAAAAAAGAGGAAACAAAGGAAAGATGTATGGAATACCACCAAACAAAAACAACAGGTAGACGCATAATGGAAAATAACCAGTGGGTGCATAGAGTTACCAGAAAACGAAAGATAAAATGGCTATAGGAAATCCTCATCCTATATAATACAAGGCTAATATGCAAATCGACCCAATGGCAGAACTACCAGTTGCTATGATGTGCACTGAACACCAGAGGGCAGACACTCAACACAGGAGCTGCCCCCTAGTGGTCAGTGCACTCCCATAGGGGGAGCACTGCTCAGCCAGAAGCCAGGCTCACCAGGGGGCTCATGGCTGGCGAGTGCAGTGGCAAAGGCAGGAACCTCTCCCCACTCTGAGGCAGCACTAAGGAGCAGTGACCCTGACTTCTGGCTGAGCAGTGCTCCCACAGGGGGAGTGCCCCTTAGCTAGAAGCTGAATTCATGGCTGGCAAACGCAGTGGCTGTGGCAGGAGCCTCTCTCGCCTCCGCATCAATGCTAAGGACCCTGATGGGTTCTGGACTGTGAGATGGTGGAGGCCAGGCTGAGAGACCCAGTCCCGCCCACCCCAGGTGCACAAATGACATGCACTAGGCCTCTAGTACATCGATAATTACCCTAAATGTAAATGGACTAAATACACCAGTAAAGAGGCACAGAGTAGTAGAGTGGACGAAAAAACAAAACCCAACCATATGCTGCCTACAAAAGACATATGTAAACAGCAGAGACAAAGGTAGATTCAAAGTAACAGGGTGGAAAAGGATTCTCCAAGCAAATAATATCCACAAAAAAGCAGGTGAAGCCATACTTATATCTGACAAAATAGATCGCAGGATAAGAAAGATAACAAGAGACAAAAATGGACACTTTGTAATGAAAAAAAGGAATACTACATCAGGAAAACATAACACTTCTTAATATATATATACGTACACAACCAGGGAGCACAAAAATATATTAAACAGCTAGCTACAAACAGAACTAAAGGGAGAAACAAATCAAAACACAATTAGTTGGAGACCTTAATATCTATTGACAGCTCTAGACAGGTCAACCAAACAAAAAATCAATAAAGAAATATTGGCCATAAATGAAACACTAGACCAAATGGATATAACTGGCATTTACAAAACATTTCATCCCAGAACATCAGATTATACATTCTTCTCCAGGGCACATGGAACATTCTCAAAGATAGACCATATGTTGGGTCACAGAACAAGCATCAACAAATTAAAAAAGATTGACATTATTCCAAGCATATTTTCTGACAATGATGCATTGAAATTAGAAATCAATTGCAAAAAAAAGGAGGAAAACAACAAAAAAAAAACCCTACAAATACGTGGAGATTAAACAACATACTACTAAAAAATGACTGGGTCAAAGAAGAAATAAAAAATGAGATCAAAAGATATATAGAGAGAAACAAGTATGGTAACATAACATCAAAACTTCTGGGATTCAGCAAAAGCTGTAATAACAGGGAAGTTTATATCATTACAGGCCTATCCCAAGAAACAAGAGAAATTCCAAGTAAACAAGTTAACATCACACCTTAAAAGACTAGATAAAGAAGAACAAAAGAAACCAAAGTTAGCAGATGAAAGGAAATAATAAAAATTAGAGCAGAATTAAATGAAATAGAGAACAAAAAGACTATACAAAAAATCAATAAAACAAAGAGCTGGTTCTTTGAAAAGATTAATAAAATTGACAAACCTCTGGCTAACCTCACTAAGGAAAAAAGGGAAAAGACCAATATAAACAAAATCAGAAATGAGAGAGGAAAAATCACTACAGTCATCACAGATATACAAAGAATCATACTAGAATTAATATGATCCTTTATGCCACAAAATTCAATAACCTAGAAGAAATGGATAAGCAGTGAGGAAATTGAAACAGCCATCAAAAATCTCCCAAAAAATAAAAGTCCAGGACCAGATGGCTTCACCAGTGAATTCTACCAAACATAAAAAATAAAAATGAAGAAAGGGCAATACCTCCTAACACATTTTACGAAGCCAATATAACCCTGATAACAAAACCTGGCAAAGACAACATAAAAAAGAAAACTATAGCCCAATATGCCCGATAAATACAGATGCAAAAATCCTAACCAAATGCTAGCTAATCAAAGGGGCACAAGGATGGTTCAACATTCACAAATCAATCAACATAATACTCCACATTAACAAAAGAAAGGATAAAAATCATACGATCTTGTCAATAGATGCAGCAAAATCATTTGATAAGATACAACATCCATTTACGATTAAAATGCTCAATAAAATAGGAATAGAAGGAAAGTACCTCAACATAATAAAGGCTATATGTGATAAACCCTCACCAATATCATACTTAATGGTGAAAAACTGAAAGCTTTTCCCCTAAGATTAGGAACAAGACAAGGATGTCCACTCTCACCACTCTTATTCAACATAGCACTGGAAGTACTTGCCAGAGCAATAATGCAAAAAAAGAAATAAAAGGCATCCAAAAATGGAAGGAAGAATTCAAACTGTCACTTTTTGTGGATGACATGATGCTGTATATAGAAAACCCTAAAGACTCTTAAACACACACACACACACACACACACACACACACACACGCACACACACACACAAAAAAAACAAAAACAACAACAACAACAACAACAACAAAAAAAAACTACTGGAAACAAACAGATACAGTCAAGTTGCAGGATACAAAATCAATGTGTAAAAATCCATTGCCTTCCTGTATATCAACAACAAAACTTCAGAAAAATAAATGGAGAAAACAATTCCTTTTGCAATTGCAACCAAAAGAATAAAATACCTAGGAATAAACTTAACAAAAAATGTGAAAGACCTATATACTGAAAATTACAAAGCAGTATTAAAAGAGATTGAAAAAGACACAGCAAAATGGAAAAATATCTCGTGTTCATGGATTGAAAGAATCAACATAGTTAGAATGGCCATTTTACCCAAAGCAATATACAGATTTAATGCAATCCCCATCAAAATCCCAATGTCATTTTTTTAAAGAAATAGAACAAGAAATCATCAGATTTGCATGGAACCACAATAGACCCAGGATAGCCAAAGCAATTGTGGGAAAAAAAAAAAAAAAAAGAACAAGACTGGAGGTATCAGGCTACCTGACTTCAAAATATACTATAGAGCTATGATAATCAAAAGAGCATGGTATTGGCAGAGAAATGGATACACAGATCAATGGAAGAAAATAGAGAGCCCAGGTATAAAACCACATGTATATGGACAGATAATTTTCAACAAAGGAGCCAGAAATGCACATTGGAGTAAAGATACAGTAGTCTCTTCAATAAATGGTGCTGGAGAAGCATCAATCAGATGCTCAAAACTCAGAGGGAAGGTAGGGGAGGGTGGGGGGGAGGGAGAGAGATAAACCAAAGGACTTGTATGCATGCATATAAGCATAAGCGATGGATGTGGACAACAGGGGGTGAGGGTGAGAGTAGGATTGGGGGAATGAGGGGACATTGCGGGGATAAGGACACATTTGTAATATCTTAATCAATAAAAGGAAAAAATTGTGAAAAAAATGGTGCTGGGAAACTGGAAAGCCACATGCAAACAAATTAAACTGGATTGCAATTTGTCCCCATGTACAAAAATTAATTTAATTTAATTGATCAAAGATTTAAACATGAGACCCAAAACTATAAGTCACAGAGAAAAATTATAGGTACCAAACTTATGGACCTGGGTGGTAGAGAACTTTTTATGGACTTGACCCCAAAGGCAAGGGAGGTAAATGCCGGAGACCAGTTCCAGCATGACAGCAAGGCTGCATCTGGGAATGGCTAAAGGCATTTCCCAAAAAACCTGAATAGGATACATTAAATTGATTTCTTGGCTGCCAAACAGCTAAAAGACATCTTAATCTACATGTTATTGCCTCCTACTGGCCAAACACCTGAACAGCCATAGGCTAATTCCCCCATTCTAACAATGTTTCTGTATACCCTTTGAAGTGTATATCTCTGCCTCACCTCAGGACAAGTTGTGTTAATAAAAAGCATGGGGTTCTGGGGATGAGGAGAACCTAAGACCTTAGACTTAAGATCTTAGAACTTAGCTCCTTTAGCTAAGCTCCTCTGACCCCCCAAATGCCTTTCAAAATTATATCTCGTCTCTGGAATCTTACTTAAAATCTACGCACAGCCTTTTCCAGATTTCCTGAACCCTTCTTGATTCTGGAACAAAAACCCCAACAGGTAAGGGCAAAAATAAATGAAAGGGATTATATCAAACTGAAGAGTTTCTGCATAGCAAAAGAAATGGCCAATAAAACAAACAGGCAGCCAACCAGATGGGAGATGATATTTGCAAACAGTAGCTCCAACAAAGATTTAATTTCCAAAAAATATAAAGAACTCAAAACAACAGCAAACAAATAAATAATCCAATCAAAAAGTGGGCAGAGGACCTAAAAATACACCTCTCCCAAGAAGACATACAAACAACAATTATATATGAAAAGATGTTCATCCTCACTGGCAATTAGGGAAATGAAAATTAAACCTGCAATGAGATACCACCTTACACATGTTAGAGTGGCCATTATCAATAAGACAAGTAACAGTAAGTGTTGGAGAGGTTACGGAAAAAAGGCAACCCTCATTCACTGCTGGTGGGAATGTAGACTGGTACAACCATTATGGAAAGCAGTCTGGTGATTCCTCAAAAGATTAAAAATAGAGCTACCATACAACACAACAATCCCACTCCTGTCTATATACCCAAAAAACTTGAAATCATTTATACACAAAGATATATGCACCCCTATGTTCATTGCAGCATTATTCACAGTTGTCAAGACTTGGAAACAAATAGCCAAAGTGCCCTGAGATAAAGGACTGGATAAAAAAGATGTTTATATATACACAATGGAGTACTGCATGGCTATAAGAAATGATGAAATAGCGTCATTTACAACAACATGGATGGACCTTGAGAACATTATGTGAAGTGTATTCAGACAAAATAGCTAAGAACTATATAATTTCACTCATATGTGGAATATAAAACTGAAACTTATGAACACGAACAGCAGTGTGGTGGTTGCCAGAGGGAGGGAGTGTGATGGGGAAAAGGGGTTCTAATATGAGGGGACAGGAGAAGATTTCATTTTGGTTGGTGGGCACATGGTTCTATATACAATTTTGTAACTTAGTAATCCACACATGAAATCTATATGTTCATGTTGACTAATGTGACCCCAATAAAATTTAATAAAAAATAAATAAATTTGTTTAAAAATAAATAAATAAATAAATAAATAAATAAATAAATAAAGCACTTAAAAATTAAAGTCTATTCATGTTGATAATGGACAAAAAAAACACAAAAAACAAAAACAAATGAAGACCAAAACATTTAATGTTCTGGAAGACTGATTTATTTACTTGTCAGTGAACAACATTCATTACTTGCATTTGATAAAGCTAGAAAAGAAATAGGAGTGAAGATTATAATGCTCAGAGGTAGAAATAAGAAAAACATATAGTACAATGAGGTAAGTAAAGCAAAGAGTAAGAAATATTTCAGAGACTATTCCAGCACTGGCTGGAAAGTCATAGTCAATTATCACTAAGATCCCTCCTACCAATGAGGTTCTGTGATTTTTTTTTTAAAAAAAGGTAAACAATTGCAATTATGTTACAGTAAATATATAAATAAATTTAAGTAACATAAGTTATCTAAGTTTTGTAAAATAGGGAAAGTACAAAAATATGGTAAATACTCATTTGAATTTTGAAGGAGGGAGGGCCTTGAGTTGTTAGATAAATTATTTTTTTTCCATATTATTTTGTATTTCATTATCTTATTTCATGGACTGATATACTTTCAATTAGAACATCTAACATGACAAATATTCTTGTTAAATAGTTATCATAGCCGAAACCGGTTTGGCTCAGTGAATAGAGCGTTGGCCTGAGGACTGAAGGGTCCCGGGTTCGATTCCAGTCAGGGGCATGTACCTGGGTTGCGAGCACATCCCCAGTGGGAGATGTGCAGGAGGCAGTTGGTCGATGTTTCTCTCTCATCGATGTTTCTAACTCTCTATCTCTCTCCCTTCCTCTCTGTAAAAAATCAACAAAATATATATTAAAAAATAGTTATCATAAATTGGTGATCCTGTGCCATGGTATCCTCCAGGAAGTTTTTCGTGAGGGGAAACTGGAAGATGAATGGGCAGAAGACGACTCTGGGGGAACTCATCACCACTCTGAAGGCGGCCAAGGTGCCAGCCGACACAGAGGTGGTTTGTGCACCCACCACTGCCTACATTGACTTTGTCAGGCAAAAGCTAGATAGATCCCAAGATTGTTGTGGCTGCCTCTGGGGCCTTCACTGGAGAGATCAGCCCTGGCATGATCAAAGAGCCACATGAGTAGTCCTGGGGCACTAAGAGAGAAAGCATGTTTTTGGTGAGTCAGATGAGCTGATTGGGCAGAAAGTGGCCCATGTCCTGGCTGAGGGACTTGGAGTGATCACCTGCATTGAGGAGAAGCTAGATGAGAGGTAAGCTGGCATCACTGAGAAGGTCGATTTTGAACAAACCAAGGTCATCGCAGATAAAGTGAAGGACTTGGAACAAGGTTTTTCTGGCCTATGACCCTGTGTGGGCCATTGGTACAGGCAATACTGCAACACCCCAATAGGCCCAGGAAGTACATGAAAAGCTCCAAGAATGTCTTAAGTCCAATGTCTCTGATGCAGTGGCTCAGAGCACCCACATCATTTATGGAGGTTCTGTGATTGGGGCAATCTGCAAGGAGCTGGCAAGCCAGATTGACGTGATGGCTTCCTCATGGGTGGTGCATCCCTCAAGCCTGAATTCGTGGACATCATCAATGCCAAACAATAAGCCCTAAATCCATCACCCTACCCTTCCTGCTATGCCAAGGACTAAGAAGCTCAGAAGACCAATAACTGCTCATCCCTCTCCCCACCCCCACACATGCTACCGATAGTATAACCTGCCCCTTCTGGTGGCCTAATCCAAACTGTACTTCCTCTTTACCATTTACACCTGTAATGGTTGGAACAATCCCTTTTCCACTTACTATGATAATTGGAACAAAACATCTCACCAAGGTGGCTTCTCCTTGGCTGAGAGGTGGAAGGGGTGAGGTTTGCTCGTGGGTCCCCTCAGTACCCACTGAAAGCAAAAAAGAGAAGCCATCCTCCTCTCCCATCTAATATATGGGGACAAGGGCTGGGAAAGAGCCCTATCCTCCCCCTGAGGCCAGGGGTGCTGTTCTCCTCCCTGGTGCCAACACCTGTGTGTTGTGTATGTGAGCAGTCACACTTGGGGGTGGGAATAAACATCTGACATAAAAAAAAATTATCGCATACTTTAAAACTTTCTAGAATATTGCTATTTTAATTTGGCTTGTAGGAAAGACTATAGAGCTACAAAATATAGACAACATGATACAATGGATGAAGAGATATAAGTAGAGGTGAAAATTGGAGAGAAAAGTAACAGCAATATTCACATCAGTCCTTCCTTCCTTCCTTCCTTCCTTCCTTCCTTCCTTCCTTCCTTCCTTCCTTCCTTCCTTCCTTCCTCTCTCTTCTTTCTTTCTTTCTTTCTCTCTCTTTCTCTCTCTTTCTCTCTCTTTCTCTCTCTCTCTCTCTCTCTCTCTCTCTCTCTCTCTCTCTCTCTCTCTCTCTCTCTCTCTCTCTCTCTCTCTCTCTTTCTTTCTTTCTTTCTTTCTTTCTTTCTTTCCTTCTCTGTCTTCTTTTTTTAAATCCTCACCGAGAATATGTCTTTATTGATTTTAGAGAGAGAGGAAGGGGGAGAGAGAGATAAACATCAATGTGAGAGAGAAACATTGATTGGTTGCCTCCTGTATGTGCCCTAACTGGGGGATGGAACCCTCAACGTGGGTATGTGCCCATCAAACTTATAACTTTTTGGTGTAGGGTGTGACATTCCAAACAATTGAGCAACCTGGCCAGGGTGAGGCATTTTTATGTAAAGACTCCCAGGTGATTCTGATGAATAGCATTAAGTTCATTTCAGAATAACTGAGCCACGGGTAAAACAACTTAACTTGGGTTAACCTTCATATTCAGCAATACTACTAGATGTATATGCATAATACCCTAAAGTACACTTTGTGGTTCTGAAAAAATGTGTCCCGTGATCATATGCATGTCAGCACAGTAAAACTATCAAACAAAAGAAGGTTTTTAACAGTTTAATGCTGTGTTTTTAAAACTTGATTATGAAACCTTTTAGTAATGTTATACCAATTTTCTTCCTATTAAATTAGTTTCCACAGAAACAATGCGAATAGAAAATCATGTTACAGGCCCTCAAATAGAACTGTGTTGACCTGAAAAATAAAGTATTTTTCACTTAGCCAATTTTAACCCAGCAACTCAATCATTAACAACAGAGTCAAGATAGTCTGAAAGATGTTTATTCTTGAACCTGTTTCTCTTCCACTAGAACATAATCTTCAGTGTCAAAATAACCACAAAGTCATTCAAAAAAGCAAAATTACAGTTGACTCTTTCAACTTTTAGCTAAGAAGTACCTTCAAAGCACTGTTTCCAGAATAATCCAGGGTATTAAAAACAACATCTACCCCATAGAAGCCACAAGTAGAACACAAAGTGTTTAAGAACTTACTGAGAAAGTAAAGGGTTTTGTTTTTTGTTTGTTTTTTAAATCTCACCTGAGGATATTTTTTTCCATTGATTTTTAGAGAGTGGAAGGGAGAGGGAGAGATAGAGAGAAACACTGATGTGAAAGAAACACATCAACTGATTGCCTTCCATATGCCCCCAACCAGAGCCAGGAGCCTGCAATCGAGATACTTGCCTTTGAACGGCATCGAACTCAGGACCCTTCAGTCTACAGTCCGATGCTCTATCCGCTGAGCCAAACCAGCTGGGGCAAGGGTTTTGTTATTGTTGTTCATAAATTTTATTTAAAAATATCAATTTTGTTGCTCCACAGCTTATGGTTTACTAAATTAGAAATATATGATTTTTAAGTTACATGTATTATAAAAATCAAAAATAATATACCAGAAGCAGAATATTTCTGAAATATGTGTTGATCCACATTCCCCAGAGAGAAAAGATATTACTACTTTCCACCAGCAACACTTCTTTGCTCTTATCTTGGATACCACATTATGTAGTGTTTCAAAGCAACAGCTTTTTACGTTTCTGCCATGGTCAGCAGGTTTTATGTAGCTTGCTTTTATATACACATTTCTGAGTCTTCTTTGGCTATACTTTTTTTTGCTTTCATTTTTGTTGTTTTTTTGTTTTTGTTTTGTTGTTGTTGTTTTTTCCCCATGTGGCTTCTACTTTTTCACAGTTATATGAAGGTTACTCTTTTCTAGATGCTGGTAAATAAATGTGATGCCATATTTCTTGCTGTTCTACAGCTTCCATGAGAGAGGTGTACCTTTAAAGCACTGTTACCAGAGTATATAGTTCTTCCTTTTTGAGGAAATAAATTTTTAGTGTCTGATCTGTTTTTTTGTTTGTTTGTTTGTTTGTTTGTTTGTTTGTTTAAATCTTGTATCTTTGAAACTGAGATATTGTTAATCAGGCTTTACCTTATTTATAAAACTTCCAAGTAAGTCGGAAATTTTCAAATGCTCAGTATTGCAGTATAAAGAATGATGAAATTATGCTTACATGTGGTAAAAATACTATTTACTAATGCAGTAAGTATTTTATTGTGATAATATATCTCCCAAATGCTCATCTTAATTCTTTTACTTTTTATAATTGCCTGGCTATTTATTAATGGAGTAGAATAAGATATTGTTTCAGCATCCTTATTTCTCTTTTTCCCAAGTCTAACCTAGACTGTTCATTCCAATGCAATATTTACATTTAAATAATTATACCTATAAATACATAAATACATCGATATTCTCTTTCCATATCATATATATGAAATCCTGGTTATAACAAAGAAAACAGAGTAAAATAATTTTAAAAGCCCCATTAGGCTATTACCAGTTCTTCTAGAGTATTCCCAAGGTTTCTTTCAGTCTCTTTTTGCTTTCAAGTTCCAATTTTCCTGAAATATTTTCCATAACTGAAAGTCTCCATACTATAGAAACTATAAACAATAATCTCTAATTTGGCACAAGTTTCTTATAGTTTATATTAAGTGTGATATCTTTGGCAGTCAATTTTAATGGGAAGTTATTAACTTCCAATAGTGGATTGCATGTAATGATAGTGATGAAGAGCATTGCAACAGAATGCTCCTGAATTAATTTCCAATTTGACCCAGTAATCGACATGCATACTAAAACACTGATGTGATTTGAAAATAAAACAACTACACTTGACAGATGTAATAGCTTAAGTGATTTCAAATTAACTACATCCCACTGACCACAGTGAAGAATGTGTGCTTTCTCCTGCAATGAACCATGCACTTGGGGCTCGTTTTATAGAGTGGAGTAAGTAAATCCAGAGTAGAGTAATTGATACTGGGGAAGAGGGAGTGACAGCTACTTAATGATTCTCAAAGTTATGCATAAAGGTTTCACAAGCACTTAATATGCTGTTTTCATCTTCTTTATTTTGGAACATTATAAGCTTAAAATTGGATTGTGTAATAATTTTAAAACATAACATAGCTCTTTAGATAAATTAATGACAACAAAAGAGTAAATAACAAATGCTATTCTACATTAAGTAAAATCTAGACTTAACATAATCACAAATTTGGTTCTCTTTTATTCCTCTAAGAATTTATGGCATAACTATTATCTGAATTGTTAAACTTCTCTAAGAGTGTAGACATCTTATTTCATGTATTTGTTTATGTATTTTGCTTTTGTTTTAGAACATCCTATCTAATAAAAGAGAAACATGATAATTAGCCGTACATCTGCTAGCCTTCCCATTTGCTAATCAGGGTGATATGAAAATTAACTGCCAGGCAAGATGGCGGCCAGCAGCCAGGCAGCTAGAAGCGAACATGAGGCTTGCTTGCTTCAGTGACGGAGGACTCCAAAATTCCCCGCCTGCTGCTGCCGGCCTCTGAGCTTGCAGTTTGAAACATTGTTACAAATATAGAATGTAAACAAACTCCAGAAACCTGCTTTCAGCCAGCCGGGATCTCAGAACTGGAGTTGAAACAGTGTTTCAATTATAGAACCCAAACAAACCAGATACCTGCTTTCAGCAGCGGAGGCTTTAGAGCTGGAGCCAAGCCTCAGAGCTAAAGCTGGCCCAGAATTAAAAAAGAAAAAGAAAAAAAGGAGCGGTTGGGAGCTTCAGTCACCTGCCAGCCTGAAAACAGCCCTCAGCCCCACACCCCGACTAGCCAGGCACCCCAGTGGGGACCCCCACCCTGATCCAGGACACCCTTCAGGGCAAACCAGCTGGCCCCCACCCGTGCACCAGGCCTCTATCCTATATAGTAAAAGGGTAATATGCCTCCCAGCACCGGGATCAGCGTGACAAGGGGCAGCGCCCAAAACCCCTGATCACCCTGCGGCTCTGTGTGTGACAGGGGGCGGGGCCACAACCTCCCTATACGCCCTGCTCTGTTCGTGACAGAGGAAGGCACCCCAACCCCCTGATCAGCCCTGCTCTGTGCCTGATAGGGGGGAGCTCCCCAACCCCCTGATTGGCCCTGCTCTGTGTGTGACAGGGTGCGGCGCCCCAACCCCCCACCCCTCACGGGCCCAGCTCTGTGTGTGATAGGGGGCGGTGTCCCAACCCCCCAATTGGCCCTACCCTGAGCATGACTGAAGGTGGCATCACAACCTCCCGATCCACCCTGCTCTGTGCATGACAGGGGGCAGCACCCCAAATCCCCAATCGGCCCAGCTCTGAGCCTGACCAGGGGCTGCACCTAGGGATTGGGCCTGCCCTCTGCCACCTGGGAGCAGGCCTAAGCCAGCAGGTCATTATCTCCCAAGGGGTCCCAGACTGCGAGAGGGCAGAGGCCGGACTGAGGGGCCCCTCCTCCCCCGGAGTGCACAAATTTTTGTGCACCGGGCCTCTAGTTCAAATATAATTGTTAAAGTATTTTCTGCAAAAATTGAAATATTTAACTATTTAAAAATTAAACCAAAATAAACTAAATTTTTTCCAAAACAAAAATTGGCTAACATCAAATTCATGCAGAGGAACATGTGTGTAGTTGAATAAACAAAGCCTTTCATTTAATCTAATGTGAATATAGTTGGCAGCAGAATTTCTATTTAAGGAATGAAGTTAGAAAAGCTATTTGGTTTATTCAAATCGGTAAGATTTCTCTTGGGTTGTGACTTACTACTCATTTCTAAAAGGTAGTTATTTTTATTGACTGTGAAGGGATGACTCTACAAAATTCTACCTAATGAACATGGAATTTAAAAGATACTAATATGTAATTTTTATTTGATTTAATCCTCCCTGAGAATTGACTTAAAGGAATTTAGGTACATGGCCAAATTTATTCTCATCATGTCATTGAAGCAACATATGAATAACTATGGTTGTCCTTTCCCTCTTTCACTCTATAAACAGTAATTGGTTCTTACTATTTTCCAGGTAATATTCTAAATGTTTGGTAAAAAGATATAGCAAAATATTTCCTTACGTTTAAGGAGGAAAATCCTACTAGTGCAGGAATGAAAAGTAGTATAATATAGAAATGCTCCTACAGGAGTTGGGAGTCCAGAGGATGACATGTCAGTGAGATGGTCCCAATTGGCCCCCATCAGGACTGAGTGAGATGGGCGGGACACACCCTGGAGCCAACCTCCTACGGTCCCTCCCTGGCCTCTAAAATATTTCTTCTAATTAATTTCCTTTCAATGTGCATGAATTTGTTCACTGGGCCTCTAGTTAATATATATGGAGATATCTGAAATCTTCATGAGGATTAGCCCCATGAATGGAGATGAATAATGAAGAGAGTGTTCTAGAAAGAGGAAACAGTATATGAGAAAGCTTGGAGGCAACTCCTCCCAGAGATGCTAACAGCAATCAAGGCTCAACTACAAAACTGTGCACACAACCCACACAGGGATGCATCTAGAGTGCCCAGCTCAGGTGACTGGGGAGGCTGAGCCACTGGGAAATAATGACAGAAAACTTCCCCTACCTGGTGAAAGAAATAGACTTACAAGTCCAGGAAGCACAGAGAGTCCCAAACAAGAGGAACCCAAAGAGGCCCACACCGAGACACATCATAATTAAAATGCCAAGGGCTAAAGACAAAGAGAGAATCTTAAAAGCAGTGAGAGAAAGCAGTTAGTTACCTACAAGGAAGTGCCCATACGACTGTCAGCTGATTTCTCAACAGAAACTTTGCAGGCCAGAAGGGAGTGGCAAGAAATCATAGTACATGATCAGGGAACTGAAAGAAGTTCTGAATGACTGATGCTTAAAAGATTAGTAGAAGAGACAAATGTGAGAAATAAACCTGAAACAACAATAAGCAGGGATTAGGCCATACAAGCCTTGTTAATTTCTGGAAACTCTTTGAGGAAGCATTATCTATTGAAATGGCCACAGGAGGCTGAAATAGCAATTATTACTTATACTAACATTATCTATTAAGAGCTGATAATAACTTTGATTAAAGGAATAATGATGGAGATGGAGAGAAATAAACAGAATTGTTATAAAATAAACAAGTCATGGGAATGTAATGTACAGCATGGCAACTGTAGTTAAGAACATTGTATTTGAAAGTTGCTAAAAGTTCTTATCATAAGAAAAAACTGTAATTATATGTGGTGAAGGATATTAACTAGACATATATATTTGGGCAAAGTAGGTTTACATTTGCTCATATGGAAAATAACACACTAATCTTAATATATAAAAACCCTGGTTCCATCATGACTAGAGGCTCAACCAACCAGAAGTCAGTCCTGCAGTCAGCGCTGGGTTGCCGTGGCAACCCAACACTGACTTCTGTGGCTGCAGGTGCGGTGACGCAGCACTGACTGCTGGGAGTGCTGTGAATTAGGCCCGGAGAGAAGCCTGAAGAGAGAAGCAGGGTCTGATCCAAAGCCTGTGTGGCAGCTGTTGATCACCACTTGCCTCTCTCTTTCTATCCAGGCGGGCCAGTAGCAAAGCTTCCATTTATCTCCAGGCCTCCACCGGGGCTGCTGATCAGCCCTGCCTTTTTGATCAGGCCCTGTTGATAGGCCCAGAGACACTGACTGTCATAGAAACTGACCAATCAGAACCAAATCTGGGTGAACTGTGAGGAGAAAATGGCTGCCTAGGAGGCAGAGCTTTTGATGCTGACTAGCATAGAAACCAACCCAACCAATCAGAACCAAACTGGACAGCAGAGGAGGGCAGTTGGGGGAAAGATCAGGCCTGCAGGGGAGGGCAATTGGTGGCGAGATCAGGTCAGCAGAGGAGGACAGTTAGGGGTGATCAGGCTGGCAGTGGAGGGCAGTTGGGGGCAACTAGGCCTCCAGAGAAGGGCAGTTAGGGGTGATCAAGCAGGCAAAGGCAGTTGGGGGCAAGATCAGGCCAGCAGAGTAGGGCAGTTAGGGGCAGTTAGGCAGGCAGGCAGAGCCAGTTAGGGGCAATCAGGCAGGCAGGCAGGTGAGCAGTTAGGAGCCAGCAGTCCCAGATTACAAGAGGGATGTCCAATTGGAGAGAGTGCAGGCTGGGCTGAGGGAACCCCCCTCCATGTACAAATTTTGTGCACCGGGCCACTAGTCCTATCTAATAAAAGAGTAATATGCAAATTGACCACCACTTCAACACACAAGATGGCCACCCTCATGTAGTAAAAGATGGCTGCCCCCATGTGGACAAAAGATGGCCACCACAAGATGGCCAGCAGGGGAGGGCGGTTGTGGGGGACCGGGACAGCAGAAGAGGGCACTTGTGGGGGAACCAGGCCTGGAGAAGAGGACAGTTAGAGGTGAGCAGGCCAGCAGGGGAGCAGTTAGGCATCAATCAGGCTGTCAGGAGAGTGGTTAGGGGGTGATCAGGCTGGCAGGCAGAAGTAGTTAGGGGCAATCAGGCAGGCAGGCAGGCAAGTGGTTGGGAGCCAGCAGTCCTGGATTGTGAGAGGGATGTCTGACTGCCCGTTTAGGCCCAATCCCACCAGGATCGGGCCTAAACGGGCAGTCGGATATCCCTTGAGGGGTCCCAGACTGGAGAAGGTGCAGGCTGGGCTGAGGGACACACACCCCTCCTGTGCATGAATTTCATGCACTGGGCCTCTAGTTAATAAATAATAATACAAGAATAAACTCTTTGTTTGACATGTAATTGTAAACCTACTTTTGCTCCACCCTGTATTTTGTTGATCATTTTACAATATAGACATATATCAGGTTGTTGTGTTGTCAATGGAAACTAGTAATGTTACATTTCAACTATATTTCAATTAAAAAATTCCATCTTTTCACTTACCCTTTAAGAAAACTCTAGAGAACCCATAGATTCCTAGTCCATTCCAATATTCAACTGAGAAATGGCTAAGCTAGGGTTTTGACAATTGAGACATTAATTTGAAATATCTGCAGAATCCCCACTGATTATGAGATTGTAGTAGGCAGAATTCTAAAATGTCCTGCAAGATTACTTCCCATAGTGTACAGAGTGTGTAAAATCCTCAAGACTATGAATATGAGGAAATATTACCACTGTGATTAGATTATGCTATATGCTATAGGACACACTTGACTTTAGGAAAGGAAGAATATCTTCAGTGGGTCTCACCTAATTAGGTGATCCTGGAAAGGTACAGGCTTTTCCTGGTGAAAGAAGTTTGAAGTTTGAGAACGATTTGACAAGAGATTTTAGTTTTGAAAATTCAGTGTCTTGGTAAATGGCATGAAATATGAATAGTCCCTAGAAGCTGAGAGCAGCCCTCAGCTGAGAACCAGCATACAAATAGGACCTTCGTCCTACTATAAAAATAATCAAACTCTGACAACAAACTGAATAAGCTTAGATACAGATTCTCCCCTGGAACTTATAGACAAGCATTCAGTCTGACTAACACCTCGATTTTAGCCTTGTAAGACCCTCATCAGTGAACCCTGTCATGTGGTGCTCAGACTTCTGACCTATAGAACTATGAGCTGATTAATGGTGTTGGTATAAGCAACTACGTTGTAGTGATTTGTTATTTGGCAATTAAAAACTACTATAAAGATCTTTGATAAATTACATAATCCTTCCATTTTCTCATCATTAGAATGAGAGTAATTATAGTATTATTATGCATTTGTTTTTAGGATTAAATAAAATATTGTAAAAAGAACACATTTAGTTGAGTGTTCATTAAATTTTAGCTACTACCTCATTGTGTTGTTTTAAAGTTTAATTGAAATGATACCTAAAAAGTTTTCAGCATAGTGGCTAGTACATAGTAACAATGTTATCAATTTTATTATTGTTAGAGATTTTAAAAATCAAACCTTAACATGGACTCTCCTTGGGCCTTTTAGCATTCTCTAGACAGGCATACCTCAGAGATATTGAAGGTTCAGTTCTAGAACACTGCAATAAAGCGAATATCACAATAAAGAGGGTCACACAATATTTTTGGTTTCCCAGTGCAGAGAAAAGTTATGCTTACACTGTAATGTAATCTATTGAGTGTAATAGTAATATGTCTTTTAAAAAGACAATGTATACACAATGAAAATACTTTATTTCTAAATGTAATTGAAATACTTTATTAATTAAAGTAATTAAAATACTTTTATGTCAAAAAATTATGTCATCTGATCCTTCAGTGAATTATCTTTTTTTGGTAGAGGATCTTGCTCCATGTTGATGGCTGAGGACTCATCAGGGTGGTGGTTGCTGAAGGTCGGAGTGGCTGTGGCAATTCTTAAAATAGGATAACAATGAAGTTTGCTACCAACCCCCTGATCGGCCCTGCTCTGTGTGTACACTGAGGGGGCAGTTGGGGAATAGTTCCTTTCACAAACCATTCCTATGTAGCATATGATGCTGTTTGATAGCATTTTACCCACAGTAAAATTTCTTTAAAAACTAGAGTCAATCTCTTAAACTCTGCCACTGCTTTACCAACCAAGTTTATGTAATATTGTATGTTTCTTGCCGAAACCGGTTTGGCTCAGTGGATAGAGCGTCGGCCTGCGGACTGAAAGGTCCCAGGTTCGATTCCGGTCAAGGGCATGTACCTGGGTTGCGGGCACTTCCCCACTTCCCCAGTGAGGGATGTGCAGGAGGCAGCTGATGGGTGTTTCTCTCTCATCGATGTTTCTGGCTCTCTGTCTCTCTCCCTTCCTCTCTGTAAAAAATCAATAAAATATATTTTAAAAAAAGTTTTTTAAAAAATATTATATGTTTCTTGTCATTTAGACAATCTTCACCAGGAGCAGATTCCATCTCAAGAAACAACTTTCTTTGCTAATCCATAAAAAACAACTCCTCATCTGGTCAAGTTTTATCATGAGATTTAAGCAATTAAGCCATATTTTCAGGCAGCATTTCCAATTCTAGTTATCTTGTTATTTCCACTGCATCTGCCATTACTTCCTCTACTGAAGTGTTGAATGCCTCAAAATCATTCATGAGTGTTAGAATAAACTTCTTTCAAATTACTGTTAATGTAGATATTTTGATCTTTTTCCAAGAATCACAAGTGTTCAGAATGGCATGTAGAATAGTGATTTCTTTCAATTGACTTTGCCCAAATCCATGAGAGGAATCTTTATCTATAGCTGCCATAGCCTTAATGTATTTCTTAAATAATAAGAATTAAAAGTAAATATTACTCCTCAGTCTATGGGCTGCAGAATAGATGTTGCATTATCAGGCAAAAATAACAACATCAATATCATTGTCTATCTCCATCATAGCTCTTGGGTGACTAGGTGCATTGTCAATGAAAAGTAATATCTTGAAATAAATCTTTTCCTGAGGAGTAGTCTCAACAGTAGGCCTAAAATATTCAGTAAACCATGTTATAAACAGATGTGCTGTTATCCAGGCTTTGTTGTGCCATTTAGACAGCACAGGTGGAGTAGATTTAGCATAATTCTTAAGGGCCCTAGGACTTTCAGAATGGTAAATGCATATTAACTTCAATTTAAAGTCACCATGGCCCCTAACAAGAAATTAGCCTTAATTTGAAGCTTTGAATCATGGCATTTACTTCTCTTCTTTAGCTATGAAAGTTCTAAATGTATACTGAGTGGCCAGATTATTATGACCACCTGATGTTTGTAGGCAAATTAGCTATAATTTTGTGCTGAAGTTGCTAGATGGCCAGACCATTATAAATAGGGAATCAGGTTGTTTACTACAACAGTAGAAGTGGTATTTTTCTGAAGACATGGGTAAACAATGCGATTTAACAGCCTTTGAAGGAGGGATATATATATGAACATGAGTGGCCAGATTATTATGATCACCTGACGTTTGTAGGCAAATTAGCCGTACACTGCATCATATGTGATATGGAAGCCAAAGGCCTGTTCGAACACCTTTGCTGTCTGCAGTTACCAAGATAAAATGTTTCCTATTTAAACAGGAACACAAGGATTGGACAGTTGAGTATTGGAAAAAAGTCATGTGGTCCAATGAATCACTTTTCCAGTTGCATCATGCAGATGGCAGAGTGAGAATTTGGCAGAAACAGCATGAAAGCATGCACCCCACATGCATGAGTACAACCTTTCAAGCTGGTGGGGGCAGTGTTATGGTTTAGGGCATGTTTTCCTGGCATGATTTGGGCCCTTTAATTCCTATGGAACAACGTCTGAATAGCACAACATACCTAAGTATCATTGCTGATCAGGTTCATCCTATCATGTTGATGGCATATCCCAATGGAGATGGCTTCTTCCAACAAGACAATGCACCATGCCACGGTGCTCGGATTGTGCAGGAGTGGTTTCAAGAACATGAGGGAGACTTTACCTTGCTTAGGAGGCCCCCACAATCTCCAGATCTCAATCCAATTGAGCATTTGTAGGTCAAAGTTAAAAGAGCCATCAGGCTCTTGATTAGGCTTTGGCTGAAGGAAATGTTGTGGCTTGTTTTCTCTTCTATCCAGATAATTACAACTTGCTTCATATCAGTAATAAATCTCTTATCGTTCCTGTTGTCACTGAGGTAGAACCTATAGTTTTCTTCAAGAACTTTTCCTCTGCATTCAGAGTTTGGCTAACTGTTTGCATAAGAGGCCTACCATCTAGGCTATCTTGGCTTTCAACATGCCTTCTTCACTAAGCTTAATCAGTTTTAGCTTTTGATTTAAGGTAAGAGATATGTGAGTCTTCCCTTCACTTGAACACTTAGAGGACATTGTAGTGTTATTAACTGGCCTACTTTCAATATTGTTTGGTCTCAGGGAATAGGTTGAGAGAGAGAAATAGATAATAGCTAGTTGATGGAGCCCTGGGAACACACACACAAAATTTATCAGTTAAGTTTGTTGTCTATTTGGGTGTTATTTATGGTACCTAAAAAAAATGTAATAATAACATTAAATAAACATCATCAGGGCAAATACATAATAATGAAAACATTTTAAATGTTGCAAGATTATCAAAATGTGACAAAGAGACACAAAATGAGCAAATAAATACTGTTAGAAAAATGGTGTTGATAGACTGGCAATCAAGTTACTTATGTCATTTGTGTGATGAAGAGAGTTAGAGAAAAATTGAGTAAAATTTCTCTTGAATTAAAATTGTCCAAAACCGTCAAATATAAAAAATGCAGTATCTCCAAAGGGCAGTAAAGGAAAATGCAATACAATGATGTATGCTTATATTTTTCTTTTTAAAATTTCTAAATTTTTACTGAAAGTTAATAGGCAGGTATAATGGCTTTAAAATGAGCTTGTTTTTTTTGTTTGTTTGTTTTTTTTCTAGGTACCAAAGAATGAATTACTAGCATACAACACTTAGGTCTATTGGGAGGAAACTCAGATCTTAGCAACTTTAGTCTCCAAGAAAAAGGTTAGTACTGAAACAAGAATGTGTATCATTTATTTTAAGTGGGGTTCATTAATTTCTCATAAAAATGTCATAACCATATACTGGAAAAAACCTCACCTCAAATCTTAGTTTTATTACATTAACAGAGAGGGTAAAATTGTTCTATTATAAGCCCAAGGGGTGTAATTTAAGGAGTTTTTACATTGACAATATGTTTGATATTAATTGTTAAATCTCTTATGAAAAGATACAGTATGAATCAGAGAAATATTTTTATTTATTTATTTATTTGTATTTAACTCAGAGAAAATTGGATATGCCTTTCATTGGGTTATTATTCCAAAGAATCTATACTAATATAAGGGTAATATGCTAATTAGACTGGGTGACCTTCCAGGAGACCTTCCGGACATCCTTCTGGGCAAAGCCATGGTGGTGGGGCCGAGGCAGAGGCAGTTAGGGGCGATCAGGCCAGCAGGGGAGGACAGTTGAGGACAATCAGGCCAGCAGGGGAGGGCAGTTGGGGGTGGGGGAGGGTAGTTGGGGGTGAGCAGGCCAGCGAGGGGGGCAGTGTGGGGTGACCTGGCCAGCAGGGGGGGCAGTTGGGGGTGAGCAGGCTGGCAGGGAGGGGCAGTAGGGGGAAAGCAAGTCAGCAGGGGGGAAGTTGGGGTGTGCAGGCTGGTGGGGGGCAGTTGGGGGAGGTCAGACCAGCATGGGGGGCAGTTGAGGGCAATCAGGTTGGTGGGGGGGCAGTTAGGGGTGATCAGATCGGAATGGGGGCAGTTGGGGATGATCAGGCCGGCAGGCAGAGTGGTTAGGGGCAATCAGGCAGGCAGGCAAACAGGTAAGCGGTTAGGAGCCAGCAGTCCCAAATTGTGAGAGGGATGTCCAACTGCTGGTTTAGGCCCAGGGATCAGGCCTAAACTGACAGTCAGATATCCCCCGGGGGGTCCCAGATTGGAGAGGGTGCAGGCCAGGCTGAGGGACACCCTCCCCGCCCCCATGCACAAATTTTGTTCACTGGACCACTAGTTGAAATATACCAGCTGAAAGGAAAACAGCTGAATAGATTTGGGTTTCTAGATTTAAAAAACGATTACTTTAATACTCATTATTAAGTTTACATGCTGTCTCTAAAACAAGCACACATTTCAATGCCACTGTTTGCCACCTTACAATAACAGAAAATATCTGAATAATGGCCTATAACATTAAATGGTGCATTTCAATTAGAAATGTGCTAAAGTGGTGGATTGGGGGTTTATTTATGATCCAAGAAACAAAAGATTCTATAAGCTTCTCATGAAAACTTAACAGTTCAAGGGAATAAAATAAGTATTTGAGTGCAACAATAACATTTTTTTTAATTCTTTATTATTTAAAGTATTACATGATTCTTCTTTTTTCCCCCATTGACCTCTCCCCCACCATCCCCTCCCACAAGCACAAGCACTCACCACCACCCCTACTGTCTGTGTCCATTGGTTTTGCTCATATGCATGTATACAAATCCTTTGTTGATCTCTTACCCCCCAACCCCTGCCTTCCCTCATAGGTTGTACAGTCAGTTTGATACTCTATGTCTCTGGTTCTATTTTTGTTCATCAGTTTATGTTGTTCATTATATTCCACAAATGAGTGAGATCATATGATATTTATCTTTCCCTGACTGGCTTATTTCCTTAGAATAATGCTCTCTAGTTTCATCCATGCTGTTGCAAATGGTAAGAATTCCTTCTTTTTTACAGCAGCATAGAATTCCATTGTGTAGATGTACCAGTTTTATAATCCACTCATCTGCTGATAGCCACTTAGGCTGTTTCCAAATCTTAGCTATTGTAAATTGTGCTGTTATGAATATAGGGGTGCATATATCCTTTCTGATTGGTGTTTCTGGTTTCTTGGGATACATTCCTAGATGTGGGATTACTGGGTCAAATGGAAGTTCTATTTTTAATTTTTTGAGGAAACTCTATATTGTTCCCCACAATGGCTGCACTGGTCTGCATTCCCACCAGCAGTGCAGAAGGGTTCCTTTTTCTCTGCATCCTCTCCAGCACTTGTCATTTGTTGATTTGTTGATGATAGCCATTCTGACAGGTGTGAGATGGTACCTCATTGTTGTTTTGATTTGCATCTCTTGGATGATTAGTGACTTTGAGCATATTTCCATGTCTCTTGGCCTTCTTTATGTCCTCTTTGGAAAAGTGTCTATTTAGGTCCTTTGCCCATTTTTTGATTGGATTGGTTACCTTCCTTTTGTTGTGTTGTATGAGTTCCCTGTAAATGTTGGAGATTAAACCCTTATCAGAGATAACAAAACAACAAGAATGCCCTCTGCATGGGAGAACATATTTAAACATTTCATTTTAAATTATATTATCACTAGAGAAACTAAGAACTGCAAAAAATTGGAATGGATATTATAAGAACCCCATTACTATTTGGCTGGAAGTTGTTAATATTGAACAAAGAATGACAGAATTATTAAAGCACATAATGCTTTCTAGGTTAATATAATTTTTACAATTTAATAAAATTTCTCTTAATTACTCATAAAATCAAGTTTCTAAATGTTATGTTGAGAACAAACAGATTTCAAAACCCTAAATTATTTTAAAGAAGAACAGAAAGATATCTTGTTCCATGTTTCCATAAAATCTGGCAAGTTTGAGTAGGAGCAATTCAAGAATTATTTCCCTAAAAGGAATCATCAAATTTATCCCACCAAAAATCTCAATGTGAGAGAGCAAGTAATTATAGTTTATGAACACCATGTACTTCATTTCCAGATTACAGGTAATTGTATAAACATTTAAAGTTGTTTATTTTGCATGCATAATCTCATATTCACAAGGATAATTTAATCATTTGTACCTTATGTGTAGGGAAAAATTATAGTGTCTAATCATGCATCCAGATTTATTAAGGTTTTAATCTGCTATGGGAAAAATCAATGTCATATCAAAAAATTCTCTTATTTAGCTTTCAGAAATATTGAAAACAAAAAAAAGGTCAATGATATTTTTAGTTGATATGGTACGCATATTGATTTATAGAAAAATGTAGCATATTTTATTATATTTGATTACTTTTCCATGAACTTTTATGTTATGGTATCCATAGAAGTCTATTCCACTTAAAGTCCTAAAGATTAGATTTGTAAAAGTGATCTACAGTTCTTCTATTTTTCATTCCATTAAACTGTCAAAATTTGGTGGCATTTTAAGATGACTTTGGAGTAGCCAGAAGCTCCATCTGCTCTTTCCCATCCCTGGACTGGACTTGCAGCTAAAGCACAGAGCAATCAACTTGAAGAAACACTTGAAGTGTAGCTGATCTGAAATGTAATAAACAGGAGCATAGAGCAAGACAGGAGGAGACACAGAGAGGGTGAGTTACTTGTTTAGGTGTGGTGGCTGGAAAGCCAGAGAGATAGTGTGACAGCAGAGCTCCCTTTCCCTGGGAGTGAGGTGTCTCAGCCCCACACAGGGATTCTTTTTCCACAGGAACAGACAGGAAGGGGAGCCCACTTAGCATTGGGTGGTGGAAATCAGTGGGGATTTGATCCACCTGGGAGACTCAGACCTCACCATCCTGGGGAAGGAGAGATCCAATTGTTACAACATCAACTGAGAAGTTCTGTCTGGTCTGTGACAGCTGGAGGGGCCATGTGGCAGGGCTTGGGCTGACAAAGGGGTCTGCTAGGTACACCCAACAGTGGCTTTTAGAGGCCCACTATTTTCTGGAAGGATTTTGGGTAGAGAACCAGTGGGAGACTAGACTTTGAGGCTTGAGAAAGAGGATTGGTCTTGCCCACCTGGACTGCATGGGTGGTGTCCCTCCACCCACCTGCTAAACTCCTCAGTGTGCCTTTTTCTGCTGTGTTCCCAGGCAAAGGGAAAAGGTACTGAGCTGAAAATTTATGTCCAGCCTTCTTGGTTTGACAATGTGTGGGAAGTGGACATTTGACCTGTATGGAACCTGGGTGGAGCTGGGAGTTTCAGCCCTGCCCTGGCATGGTTGGCCATGTAGAAAGATTAGAAAACCAAGCAGAGGTGCCAGGGAGCCATGCAGTGCTGGTTTATTTTTGTTTGTTTGTTTGTTTTTTTTGCGTGTGATTATGTCTCTTTGGAAGGCTTCTGTCCAGGAGTCAGACATGCATGGGCTGGCTCTAGGGCTGCATTACAGGGAAGCTCCAAGCTCCCAAGCAAGTCAGCTTGTGTGGCCCAAAGAAAGAAAGTGTCTGCCCCCATGCTATAGTTTATAGCAGCAGTGGGCAAACTATGGCCCGCGGGCCGGATCCGACCTGTTTGAAATGAATAAAACTATTGAAAAAAAAGACCGTACCCTTTTATGTGATGATGTTTACTTTGAATTTATATTAGTTCACACAAACACTCCATCCATGCTTTTGTTCCGGCCCTCCGGTCCAGTTTAAGAACCCATTGTGGCCCTCGAGTCAAAAAGTTTGCCCACCCCTGGTTTATAGTCATCACCCCCTAAAGGAGACTATTTGTATCACCAATGCCAGGTTCCAGTTATCCCCACTGAATTCAATTTGGTAGCGTTGGGCGGAGAACAGCTCAGAGCTGGGACATTCTAAGTGAAAGATTCAAGGCAGACCCAACTTCTGGACTCTAGAGGCTGCGCCAACTGGATTACTAAGGGCTCCACAATACCTAGCGAACTTTGAACAGGTTGCTGAGGAACAGGTGGGGACAGCATCTGACATTGACTTGCACCAGAGAACCTCCTGGGAGGCTTGGGATCAGCACATCAAGTTGCCAACTTCAGAAAACATTGGAGCAGTATCCAACAAGTTTCAAAAATAGTATATCTAAAGGGTGATTGCAACAGGCACAAAAATATCCTGAGGCACCCCCCTTCTTTTCTTAATTATTTCTTATTTTTTTCTTTTCTATTTTATTATTTTTTATTTTTTTCATCTCTTACTTTTCTCTTTCTTTTCTTTTAATCCCATTTTCCTCTTTTCTTTACTTACTCTTTTTTTCCTGTTTTTCTTTCCCTATTCTATATTTTATTTTTACTTTAATTTATTTGTCTTTTTCCTCTTCCATCTTTCACCTCTTTTTCATTACTTTTTATTCCCTAATTCTTTTTTTAATTCTTTATTGTTTAAAGTATTACATATAATATTACACATGTCTCCTTTATCTGCCATTGACCTCTCCCTGGTCACTCCCACCTCCCAGCACATGCCCTTACCCCCATAGTGTCTGTGTCCATTGGTTATGCTTATATGCATGCATACAAGTCCTTTGTTTGATATCTTACCTCTCCCCGCTGCCTTCCCTCTGAAGTTTGACGGTCTGTTTGATGCTTCCCTGTCTCTGGATCTTTGTTGTTCACCAGTTTATGTTGTACATTATATTACACAAATGAGTGAGATCATGTGATATTTCTCTTTCTCCAAATGGCTTATTTCGCTTAGAATAATACTCTCCAGGTCCATCCATGCTGTTGTGAATTGTAAGAGTTCTTTCTTTTTTACAGCAGTGGAGTATTCAATTGTGTAGATGCACCACATGTTTTTAATCCACTCATCTGCTGATGGGCTCTGAGGCTGTTTCCAAATTTTAGCTATTGTAAATTGTGCTGCTAAGAACATAGGGGAGCATATGTCTTTTCTGATTGGTGTTTCAGGTTTCTTGGAATATATTTCTAGAAGTGGGATCACTGGGTCAAATGGGAGTTCCATCTTTAATTTTTGAGGAAACTCCATACTGTTTTCCACAGTGGCTGCACCAGTCTGCATTACAAGTAGCAGTGCAAGAGGATTCCTTTTACACCACATACTCGCCGGCACCTGTGGTTTGTCGATTTGTTGATGGTAACCATTCTGACAGGTGTGAGATGGTATCTCATTGTTGTTTTGATTTGCATCATTCAGATGATTAGTGACTTTGAGCATGTTTTCATATGTCTCTTGGCCTTCTATATGTCCTCTTTGAAAAAAAGTGTCTTTCTAGGTCCTTTGCCCATTTTTTGATTAGATTGTTTATCTCCCTTTTGTTAAGATGTATGAGTTCCCTATAAATTTTGGATATTAGGCCCTTATCTGATATAACATTGGCAATTATGTTCTCCCAGGCAGTGGACTTTCTTGTTGTTTTGTTGATGGTTTCTTTTGCTGTACAGAAGCTTTTTATTTTGATGTAGCCCCGTTTATTTTTTCCTTAGTTTCCATTGCCCTAGGAGCTGTATTGGTAAAGATATTGTTAATATTGTTACAACATATGTCTTCTATTTTGCTGCCTATGGATTATTCTAAGGTCTTTATGGTTTCTCATCTTACATTTAAGTCCTTTATTTTCAGTTGGTTTTTGTGTCTGGTGTAAGTTGGTGGTCTAGTTTCTTTCTTTCCTTTCTTTCTTTCTTTCTTTCTTTCTTTCTTTCTTTCTTTCTTTCTTTCTTTCTTTCTTTCTTTCTTTCTTCCTTTCTTCCTTTTTTTTTTAGCATGTATCTATCCAATTTTCCCAACACCATTGATTGAAGAGATTGACTTGACTCCATTGTATGCTCTTGCCACCTTTGTGAAATATGAATTGAGCATAATGGCTTGGGTCAATTTCTGGGTCCTCTGTTCAGCTCCATTGGTCTATATGTCTGTTCTTGTGCCAGTACCAGGCAGTTTTTATAACGGTAGCCTTGTAATATAGCTTGATCTAATTCTTTTTTGTTTTCTGACTTTTCTTTCATTTTTTAAAAAATTAATATAATTTATTTATTTTTTATTTATTTTAGAGAGAGAAAGAGAGAGGGAGGGAGGGGGAAGATGTGAGAGAGAAACATTGATCAGTGGCCTCTGTATATGCCCTGACTGGGGATTAAACTTGCTAAATTGGCATGTGCACTGACAGGGAATTGAAGCTTCTATCTTTTGTTGTATGGGACAATGCTTCAACCAACTGAGTCACACCGGTCAGGGTTGTTTCTTGTCTGTATTAATTTTTTTCTGTTTTTTTTTGTCTCTTTTTTATTTTCTTATTCTTTTTTTGTAGTTGTTTATGTTGTGGGGTTTTTTTGTGTGTGTTGTTTTCTGTTTTGTTTCATTTTTGTCTTGATTTCTTTTGCTAGCATCTATACAACAGTTTGCACGACATGGTTGGTCTTGAGCCTCACAGTTAGGCAGAATGAGAGTGAAGCTTACCCATGAAAGGGACAACAGCAATTAGGACCCAATTAAAATAGGAGGGCCTACATAATTCACACAAGGGATATTCCTCAAGTACCCAGCTCAAGAGATCAAGGAAACTGCACCACTGAGTCCCATAAGACACCTACTACAGAAGGCTACACCACCAAAGCAGGTAGTCATAGCAGTTCAACTTAATCCATAGAAACAAACAAAAAGAGATAGTCATAGTGGGGAGACAAGGAAACAGGCACAAAATAAAAGAACAGAAGAAATCTTCAAGAAAAGTGCTGAATGAAATGGAGGAAACCAATTTGTGAGAAATAGAGTTAAAAGTAATCATTATAAGTATGCTAAACAGCATAAAAAAGAATATAGAAACAGTGAAAAATAATCAGTGGAAAATGAAGAATAACACAACAGAAATTAAGAATACAGTGGAAGAATAAACAGTAAGTTGGATTAAGCAGAGGATCGAATTAGTTAATTAGAAGAAATCACTCAATCAGAGCAGCAACAAGAAAAGAACAATTCAAAAGCATTAGGATAGCCTGGTCAGTGTGATTTAGTGGGTGATCATTGATCTATGAACCAAGAGGTCAAGATTTGATTCCTGGTGAGGGCATATGCCTGGATTGTGGGTTTGATCCCAGTGTGGGGCATGCAGGAGGCTGCCAATAAATGATTTTCTCTCATCATTAGATGTTTCTATCTCTCTCTATCCCTCTATCTTCCTCTCTAAAATCAATAAATATATTTTTAAAAAAGCAGGAGGATAGTTTAAGGGAACTTTGGGACAATATGAACTGTAACAACACCTGCATCATAGGAGTACTAGAAGGAGAATAATGTGGGCAAAGGCTAGAGAATGTGTTTGAAGTATTAATAACAGAAAACTAACCTAATCTAGTGTAGGAAAAATAATTACACAGTTCAAGAATCAGAGAGTCCCAATCAACATGAAGCCAAAGACATACCATAATTAAAATGGCAAAGGTTAATGACAAAGAGATAATTTTAAAGGCAGCAAGAGAAAGACAGTTAATTACCTACAATGGAATTCTCATAGGCTTTCAGTTGATTTCTCAACAGGAAAACCACAAGCCAGAAGAGAATGGCATGAAGTATGCAAAGTAATGAAAAGCAAGGATATGAAAACAAGATTACTCTATCCAGCAAGGCTATCAATTAAAATTGAAGGTGAAATAAAGAGCTTTCCAGGAAAAAAAAGAGGCAAAATGGGTTCATTACCACCAAACCTGCATTGCTAGAAATATTAGAGGGTCTACTGTAAGAAGAGGAAGAAATATATAGAGATACAGAGGCATAAGGAATAAAAATGCTAATAAATAAGTACGTATTCCATAATAACTTTAAATTTAAATAAATTAAATAAGCTAATCAAAATAACAGGGTAGCTTAATGGAAAAAAAAGAAAACACTACACGATTTATATATATGCTGTCTACAAGAGACCCACCTCAAAACAAAAGATTAACAGAGGCTGAAAGTGAAGATATTCACTGCAAATAGAAACAAACAAACACACAAAAGCTGAGGTAGAAATCCTTAAATTTGGCAAAATATCCTTAAAACAAAGGCCATAAAATGAGACAAAGGATTTCCTAGCCAGTCTTGCTCAGTGGGTAGAGTGTTGGCACACAGATTAAAGGATCCTGGGTTTTATTCAAGTCAAGGACACATACCTCAGTTGCATGATCAATCCCTGGCCTTAGTCCATGTGTGGACAGAAGGCAAACAATTGATGTGTCTCTTTCACATTGATGATTCTCTGTCTGTTTCTCCCCTTCCCTCCCACTCTAAAAAACAATGGAAAAATATCCTCGAGTGAGGACCAATAAAAATAAAATGAGACAAAGAACACTTCATAATACACCCAATATAGGAACAACTAAATATATATTTTTAAAAAACCTCTTGGAGGACTGTAAGGGAGTGATCTGCAGCAATACAATCATAGTTGGGGACATTTGCACCCAACTGACATAACTAGACAGATGTTTCAGATGAAAATCAACTGGGAAACAGCAACTTTATAAGGCACACTAAATCAGCTGGATTTAATTGATATTTACAGAACATTTCATCCCAAAGCAACAGAATATATATTCTTTTCAGGTTCACATGCTAGAAAAAAAGTCTTAACAAATTCAAGAAGATTGAAAACAAAGGAAGCATCCTCTCAAATCAAAATGGCATGAAACTAGAAATCAAATATAATAAAAAAAAAGTCTAAAACTTTCAAACATATGGAGGCTAAATAGTATGTTATTAAAAATGAATAATTACCAATAAAATCAAGGAAGAAATAAAAAAATAATTATTTGGAATCAAATGAAAATGAATAAACACCCACTCAATATCTATGGGACATATCAAATGCAGTCCTTAGAGAGAAGTTCATAAGGTTGCCAGCCTACCTCAAGAAGCAAGAAATTCTCAACTAAATATTCTAGCTCTATACCTAAAAAGAACAAATAAAAGAGCAAAAGCCCAGAGTAAGTAAAAGGAAGGAAATAACAAAGTTCAGAGTGTAAATAAATGACATAGAGAGACTAAAACTATACAAAAGATCACCTAGCTGTCATGGCTCTGTGGTTGAGTGTCATGGTTTGATTCCCAGTCAGGGCATATGCCTGCGTTGCAGGCTCAATCTCCAGTGAGGGTAGTGCAGGAGGCAGCTGATAAATGATTCTCTCTCACCATTGGTATTTCTATCTCACTCTCCCTCTCCCTTCATCTCTGAAATCACTAAAATATAAAAAAATAAAAAAGATCAAAGAATCCAAGAGCTGGTTCTATGAAAAGATAAAAAAGGTTGATGAAACTTTAGCCAGACTCACTAAGAAACACAGAGAGGGGACCTGAATAAATAAAATTAGAAAGGAAAGAGGTGAAGTAAGAATTGACATCAATGAAATAAAAAGGATTTTAAGAATATATATGAACAACTATATGCTAACAAAATGGATAGCATGGGCAAAATGCACAAATTCCTATAAACATACAATCTTCCAAAATTCAATAAGGAGGAACCAGGAAACCTGAATAGACTGATACCAACTAATGAAATTGAAGAAGTAATTTAAAAAGTCCTGTACCAGATGGCTTCACAGGTGAATTTTACCAAACATTCAAAGAAGAACTAACACCTATCCCCCTCAAACTATTCCAAAACATTCAAAAGAGGAAAATGTATAAGCTTTTTTTTACAAGGCCAGCATTATCCTAATTCTAAAACCAGATAAACACATTACAAAGAAAAATTATAGGCCAATATCCATGATGAACATAGATGCTAAAATCCTCAACAAAATATTAGCATATCAGATCCAGGAATACATTAAAGAGATTATTCACCATACCAAGTGGGATTTATTCTGGGGATACAAAGTTGGTACAATATTTGCAAATCAATGTAATGCATGAAAGAAACAAATTGAAAGATAAAAATTACATCTTATCAATAGATGCAGAAAAAAGCGCACATTAAAAACAAGCGCATATATATATATATAATTTTTTTAAATCCTCACCCAAGGATATTTTTTCCATTCAGTTTTAGAAAGAGTGGAAAAGAGAAGGAAAGACAGAGAGAAATATCAATGTGATGTGAGAGAAAAACATCAATTTGCCTCCTGCAAAAGTCTTGAACAGGGCCCAGGCCAGGGAGGAGCCTACAACCAAATATGTGTCCTTGACCACCAATTTACATCATACACAAAAATAACCTTAAAGTGGGTAAAATACTTAAATGTAAGTTGTGAAACCATAAAAATCTTAGAAGAAAGCAGGCAGTTAAATCAGAGACATCCCTCTGAGCTGTATTTTTGAATTATATCTCCAAGGGAAATGGAAACACTTGAAAAAATAAACAAGTGGAACTACATCAGACTAAAAAGCTTCTGCACAGCAAAAGAAGACATCAACAAAATGAAGTGGGAACCTTCTTATGGGAGAACATATTCACCAATATATAATTTATACAACTCAACACTGACAGATGGGCACTATTACCAGGAGTTTATCAGGAAGATAAACAATCCTAAAAAATGCACATAGGCCCTGTATAGACACATCTCCAAAGATTACAAAGAGATGGCCAATAGTCATATGAAAATATGTTCAAGGTCACTAATCATCAGAGAGAAGCAAATTAAAACTATAATGGAGTATAACCTGATACTGGTCAGTATGGCAATCCTATCTAATAAAAGAGTAATATGCAAATTACCCATCACCCCATCACAAAGATGGCGGCAGTCACAGAGCTGAAGTGAGCCGGAGGTTTGGGTTACCCCTGGCGATGGAGGAAGCCAAGCTTCCCACCTGACCTGGCTGGCACTGGGCTCGCTCAAGGCTACAAAGTTTCAATTGTAGAAGATAAATAAATCCCAGATACCTGCTTCCAGCCAGCAGTGGCCTCTGCTCAAGGAGGGGCTGGAAGCCTGGGTTGCCTGGGGCAACCCAGGCTTCTCGACCTGGGCTCTGTTGAAGGCTACAAAGTTTCAATTATAGAAGATAAATAAATCCGTCCCCCACAAAAAAAAGAAAAAAAGGAGAGTCTGGGAGCTTGGGTCAGGAGGGGGCATGGCCAGCCTGAAAACAGCCATCAGCCCCTCACCTAGGCTGGCCAGGCACCCCAGCAGGACCCACCCCCACCCTGAAGGGGCTGTGGCCAGCCTGAAAACAGCCCTCAGCCCCTCACCCAGGCTGGCCACACCCCCATGGGGTGAGGGTCCCCACTGGGGGGCTTGGCCAGCCTAAAAATAGCCATCAGCCCCTCACCCAGGCTGGCCAGGCACCCCAGAGGGACCCCCACCCTTCAGGGCAAACCAGCTGGCCCCCACCCATACACCAGGCCTCTATCCTATATAATAAAAGAGTAATATGCAAATTGACCCTAACAGCAGAACTACTGGGAATGACTGGTCACTATGACACACACTGACCACCAGGGGGAAGATGCTCAATGCAGAAGCTTCCTCTTGGTAGTCAGTGTGCTCCAACAAGGGGAGCTCTGCTCAGCCACAAGCCAGGCTGCCAGCTGCCAGCACAGTGGTGGTGGTGGGAGCCTCTCCCTCCTCCTCAGCAGCGCTAAGGACATCCGACTGCAGCTTAGGCCTGCTCCCCGCTAGCAAGTGGACATCCCCCAAGGGCTCCCGAGCTGCCAGAGGTATGTCTGACTGCCAGCTTAGTCCCAATCCCCCGGGGAGCAGGCCTAAGCCAGCAGGTGGACATCCCCCGAGGGGTCCCAGACTGTGAGAGGGCACAGACCAGGCTGAAGGATCCCCCTTTAGTGAACAAATTTTTGTGCACCGGGCCTCTAGTTATCAATAATTCAACAACAAAAAAGTACAGTACTGGTGATGATGTGGAGAAATTGGAACTCTAGTGCACTGTTGGTGGGAATACACTCTGGTGCAACCATTGTGGCAACAGTGTGGAGTTTCCTCAAAATATTTAAAATGGAAATGACCTTTAACCCAGCAATCTCACTCCTGGTAATATATCCTAAGAATCCCAAAACACCAACTAGAAAGAATATATGCACCCCTATTTTCATAGTAGAATTACTTTCAATAGTCAAGATCTGAAAAAAGCTGAAGTGCCCATCTGTCAATGAGTGAACAAAAAAGCTGTGGTACATATACCTAGTGGAATTCCACAAGACTATAAAAAAGAAGAAACTCTTACCCTTTACAATAGCATTAATGGACCTTGATATTATTATGCTAAGTGAAATTAGCCATTCAGAGAAAGACAAATACCATATCTCACTTCTATATGGAATCTAATGAACAAAATAAACTGACAAACCAAACAGGACCAGATACATGGATACATGGAAGAGACTGACCAATCTCATTGGAGAGTGGTGTGGAGGAACTGATATAGATTAGCCAAAGAACATAGATACATATATGCATAACCCATGTATACAGACAACAGTGTGGTAAAAGCCCAGGATGGTAGGTGGAGCTGGATGGAGGGGAGCAAAAGGGGGGAATAATGGTTGGCATCTGAAATAGTGCAAACAATAAAAAATGGGAAGAAATTTAGGAGACATGCCAACTACTAGGTGTACCGGTTAAGAATGTGGATTTTGTAATCAAGAAAACATGATAATTTCAAGAGAAACATCAAAAGTGCTTTATTCAAAGTAATGTCCATCACTAGCTACACATTTCCTCCATCTTTCAGGTAATTTGTGGATACCGTCCCAATAGAACTTTTCTTGTTTTGAGGCAAACCATTCAGAGACCCAATTTTCCACTTCTTCATACGTTTTAAAGTGCTGCTCAGAAAGTGTGTGTGCCATTGATCGGAACAAGTGGTAATCTGAAGGAGCAAGGTCTGGTGAATGTGGCAGGTGGGTTAATACTTCCCAGGCAAGATCTTTTAAAGTGTCTTTAACTGGTTTTGAAGTGTTTGATGGTGCATTATCATGAAGCAAAATTACTTTGCTGTGTCTTCTGGCCCATTTTGGTAGTTTCCCAATCAAAGCGTGGTTCAAATTGATTATTTGTGTCAGTAGAGATCAGTATTAACGGTTTCACCTGGTTTTAGAAGCTTATAATACACCACACCTTCCTCACCCCACCAAACACAGAGCATTGTCTTCTTTCTTTCTTTTTTTTTAAATATATATTTATTGATTTTTTACAGAGAGGAAGGGAGAGGGTTAGAGTTAGAAACATTGATGAGAGAGAAACATCGATCAGCTGCCTCCTGCACACCCCCAACTGGGGATGTGCCCGCAACCAGTCAACATGCCCTTGACTGGAATCAAACCTGGGACCCCTCAGTCCTCAGGCTGACACTCTATCTACTGAGCCAAACTGGTTAGGACAAGGATTGTCTCCTTTCTGAAGTGATTTGGCCTTGTAGTCAATGTTGATGGTTGACCTGGATCAACCCATTGTTTTGTGCATTTGGGATTCTCAAAATAAATCCACTTTTCCAAAATAAATCCACTTTTCATCACCAGTCACAATTTGATGGAACAAAAGACTTTCATGCCATTGAAGCAACATTTTACTGATGACTTTTCAGTTTTCCATTTGTCTTTCATTCAGTTGATGTGGCACCCATTTTCCTTCCTTTAAAATATTTCCCATTGTTTATAAATGATCGGAAATTGTTTGCTGAGCAACGTTTAATCTTTCTGCAAGTTGTTTTTGTGTTTGACTGCATCTTCATCCAATAATGCTTGTAATTGTTGGTCTTCAAAGTTTTTTGGTTGACCTGGACGTTCTTTGTCTTTCATGTCAAAATCATCACTTTTAAAGCATTTAAAACAGTGTTCACAAGTATCTTGAGATGGAGCATGTTTACCATAAGCTTCCCGAAGTATATGGCAACTTTCAGCAGCATTTTTCTTTAAAATAAAGTAATAAATAAAAACATCCCACAAATGCTCTTTTTTTGGCACCGAAGTCAACATTTTTAAGCATAAAAATATGTATGATGTTAATACCTACAGAAAATTTGACATATGAAGGTTTGAAGCTTGCTGTCAATACAAGAAAGTAGCATACATATCAAAACGCATATATATCAACATATGTGTAACTCCATCTGTTGAAAAAAATCCGCATTATTAACTGATACACCTGGTAAATATCATGTAAAATCCTAAATTGAATTCTCAAATAAAAAAAACTAGTCAAAAAACTGTTGCAATCCAAATGATTTTTTAGTTTAAAAAATGTTCTATTATATAAGACTAGAGGCCCAGTGCATGAAATTCGTACATAGAGGGTTCCTCATCCCAGTCTGAACCCTCTCACAATCTGGGACCCCTTGGGGGATGTCTGACTGCCAGTTTAGGCCTGATCCTGCAGGGGTTGGGAGAGGAGGTGACGGTTGCTGGGCTGGGCCTGGACAGAATGTTGCTGGGCTGGACCCCAATGCCACCACGTGGTTCCCCACCTTCCTCCCCTTCTTCCCTCACCACTGTGCCACTACCGTGGCAGGTGGACAGCCCCCAGGGAAGGGAGCGAGACAAACCCTTGTCTTGAGGGCTGACTTTCAATAGATTGCAGCGAGGGAGTTGCCCTGCTACATACGAAACCCCAACTAGGAAGCAGGTCGTCTACAAATGGTTTAGCACCAGGAGCCCATGGGGGGCAGCCGGCTGGGGGAGGGACTGCAGGTGGTTGGCCAGCCGTGAGAGGTTGGCCGTGGGAGTGCTCTGACCACCAGGGGGCAGCTCCTGCATTGAATGTCTGCCCTCTGATGGTCAGTGTGCATCATAGCAACTGGTCAACTGGTCATTCCAGTCATTTGGTCGTAATGGTAGCTTAGGCTTTTATATATATAGATGTTTACCTAAGTGGAAGGTGGGTGAAACACATATGGAACTCTCTGTACTATTTTTGCAATTCTTTTATAAGTCTAATATTAGCTTGAAATAAAAAAAAAATAAAGTGTAGAGAAAAGGTCAAGTTTAAATGGCCTCCACTTTTGATATTAGAAGAAATTGGTTTTTATTAACGTATAATTGAAAATATACATCTATAAACACTGCATGTGTTGAAATTAAAATCTTTTAGACTACTTTGTATTCATAATTTTTATTCAAAATATTTCCACAGGAAACTTATATGCTATTTTAGTATTGATTGCTTGTTTGGTTTACAGAATGGGTTCAGGTTTGCTCCAAACTAAACTAAGACACAGGAATTTCGGTAGTCCCTCAATTTAATATGCATCTTTTGTAATGATTTTCCACATGAGTATCACAAATATCCATTGAAAACCACAAAGCTGTCAATCAGACAATGCAAAGGAGTCAAGGCCATAGTATTATCTGCTGGCAAGGAGAATTACACTGTTCATTTGCCTGTAATTTGTTATTTCAAGGTGTATAATCATCATGTTGTTAGAGTCTTGAATTCTGACAGAAAAGTAGGAAATTAAGAGAGAATGAGGGTTTTTGAATCTTGCAGGCCGTTGGATGGGGATGTTGCTGTTGTTGCAGCCCGAGAACTGAAAAGTGGCCCTACGCTTTTGGAACGTCTGGCCGCGCCGTGTAAAATGAATGAAAATAAACCAAGTGACTCACGGACTCTAGAAATGCTGTGTTTGCAAGAAAAGTGGTGCTTCAATTGGATGTGTTGCACCTCGATGTAAACGAAGTTATCATTTCCCGTGTGGACTTCAGAGAGAATGTATTTTCCAGTTCACTGGAAATTTTGCGTCATTTTGTTGGAACCATCGACCTGTTCAAATAATTACACCTAATAATTATAGGGAATCCGTACCATGCACCATTTGCTTGGAGTTTATTGAGCCTATTCCAACTTATAGCATATTACGAAGTCCTTGTTGTAAAAATGCTTGGTTTCATAGAGACTGTTTACAGGTTCAAGCAATAAATGCAGGAGTGTTTTTCTTTAGGTGCACAGTATGCAATAATAGTGACATATTTCAGAAAGAGATGTTGAGAATGGGAATTCATATTCCTGAAAAAGATGCATCTTGGGAATTAGAAGAAAATGTTTATCAAGAGCTTCTGCAGCACTATGAGCATTGTGATGTACGAAGATGTCGTTGCAAGGAAGGGCGAGGCTATAATGTGCCTAGTAGCAAATGGGAAATAAAGCGTTGTCAATCTTGTGGTTCTAGTGGAACACATTTAGCCTGTTCCTCACTACGATCGTGGGAACAAAATTGAGAGTGTTTGGACTGTAGAGGTATTACCTACAACTCAGGGGGTTTCCAAAAAGCCAAAAAACATACATTACCCAACACTAACAATGTTGGAATAAATGATTGCTTGTTGGAAGAATCATCACCTAAATTACCCAAACAGTCACCTGGAGCCCAGCAAAAAGATCTGCTGAGGCAAGGCAACAAATTTAGGAGAGACATTTCAACAATAATTATAGAGCTAGGATTTCAAATTATTAAAAAAACAAAAAGATTATATATCAACAAAGCCGATATCTGGAATAGTGCCTTAAATGGATTGAGAAATCAAAAGTTTAATCCTTCATACACAATTGAAGTTGCATATGTTAATGAAAATGATAATTTTGGAACAGAGCATCCTGGATCAAAGCAAGAATTCCTAAGTCTTTTAATGCAACATCTTGAGAACTCACCATTGTTTGAAGGGTCCTTGTCAAAGAACTTGTCCCTAAATTCTCAAGCTCTGAAAGAGAATCATTACTATGAAGCTGGCAAAATGCTTGCCATTTCTTTGGCTCATGGTGGTCCTTCACCTGGTTTTTTTTCTAAAACTTTGTTTAACTGCCTTGTTTTTGGACCAGAAAATACCTTTCCAACTTTAGATGATGTTTCAGACTTTGATGTGGCACAGATTTTAATCAGGATAAATAGTGCAACAAATGTAGCTGACTTAAACTCAATTATGAATGAATGCTATAACTACCTAGAGCTTATTGGATGTCTAAGAATTATAACATCATTAAGTGACAAATATTTATTGGCAAAAGACATACTTGCTTACCATGTAATTAAAAGAGTCCAAGCACCTTTTGAAAGTTTTAAGCAGGGTCTGAAAACTCTTGGAGTTTTGGAGAAAATTCAGACTTATCCAGAAGCATTTTATAGCATCTTCTGTCATAAACCTGAGAATCTTTCTGCAAAAATGCTTAGAGATCTTTTTACAGTACACACATGTGACGCACAGTCTTTGGGATTTTGGAACAGTTACTTACAGGCTGTTGAGGATGGTAAATCTGCAACAACATTGGAAGACATTCTTATTTTTGCAACTGGTTGCAATTCCATTCCACCTGCTGGATTTAAACCCACTCCTTCAGTTGAGTGCCTTCATATGGATTTTCCTGTTGGAAACAAGTGTAATAACTGTTTAGCTCTTCCAATTACCAATACATATAAAGAATTTCAAGAAAAAATGGACTTTTCCATAAGAAACACTTTAAGACTAGAAAAAGAAGAAAGCTCTCACTACATTGGACATTAAGATGTTTTGAACAAAGAGATGCTTCTTTAAAGCTGCTATTGATATTTTTGTTTCAGAAATCTGTCCATTATCACTTTTGAACAAACTTGTCAGCTTCTTGGTCCAATAAAATGTATGATGTAAATATTAAGGAATGTTTTGGCCATTTAAACTAAAAAAATTTTGTTAAGGTATACCATTTAAAGTTGATGATGTTTTTCTATTTTGTTAGTATACATGCTTTATAATGTTCAATAAAAATTTTTTTAGAATGGCTGTTAGACTTTCTTCAAGCATAGTAGCATGGTATATATAAGAAAAAAACTTTTACTCACTATTTTTGTAAATTTGGATTAGCTATAGGATGCCACATTTCAAATTATTTTTTATTTTAAAGCATTAAATGGAAAAGCTAATTGATAAATTCTGTTATATAAATCAAAGGCACATATTCTGGGGTATGTGTTACATATATCCTTTTCTAGGATGGCACTAAATTGGTTGTTAAAAATGTTATTTTTAGATTACTGATTATATTAAAATAGACCCACACTGCAATTAGATTATGCCTAAGGAAGTACATATTACAGAAAAAGCGGAATTGCACAAATATTCTATAATCTATGGACATTCCATAGTCTTAAAAATACTCCTGAGGTGGATAAAAATATATTAAAAAGTGTATTCTTTAAAGCCTTGGCTTTAATCATAGGAGTTTTTCCCCATGTTAGATCCATACTCATTTCAGGTATCTGAATGATATCTGTGGGTTGTCATATGGTGGTTTGGCTATTTGACAGGTATTTATTTTTAAGATGATAGTATGATAGGTAAGCTCGCACCACTGCTTTACTGCTATTTTTTTTTGCTCTTGAAAGGTATCTGTTATTTTATAGGTAATGTAGAAATATGTAAGAAAGAAATACAAATAGAATGGAAAACCCACTCTAATCTCACCATGCAGAATTAACTGATGTGTTTCCGCCTTTCCTTCTACAAACTCTTTTGTTCCATTTACTAAAAGTAACAAGAAACTATGTAAGAACAATTTGAAGTTTATGTCCCCATCCATAGTCATGTCACCATAATTATATACACTTTCACAAAAGAAGAAATTGGAAAAGTCTAATTTTTATACTGTTATCAAATATAAATGGGTTTTCCACCAAAGTAAATCATATGAGAGGTAAATTGCTTAGTTGCAAACACATTTTTCTTCTTTTTCTTTTTTTAAAATATTGATTTCAGGGAGGAATGGAGAGGAAGAGAGAGAGATAGAAACATCAATGATGAGAATCATTGATCAGCTGCCTCCTGCACGCCCCCTACTGGGGATTGAGCCGGCAACCCGGGCATGTTCCCCTGACCAGAATCGAACCCAGGACCCTTCAGTCCGCAGAGTGATGCTCTATCTGCTGAGCCAAACCGCCTAGGGCCACATTTGTCCTGATACACAAAATAGGTGTCAGCTATCATCATAATTCTCATTTTCCCTGAGAAACATCCCTAAGTTATTGATTTTTGTTGTTAATCCTCACCTGAGGATATTTTTTACATTGATTTTTTAGAGAGAGTGGGAGGGAGGGAGAAGGGGAAAGAGAGAAAAAGAAACATTGATTGAAAGAGACATTGATTGGTTGCTACCTGCACATGCCTCAGCCAGCCAGGGATTGAAGCTGAGACCCTTCCATGCTTGGGCCAGTGCTCTAACCATTGAGCATGCCAGCCAGGGCAGTTATTGATATTTTTAAAGAAAAATAAAGGGATTGATTTGATATTGGTAATATATCTCTTAATACCAAAAGAAAAGTAAAGCATAGTCCTAGTGTACTTTTCTTTGTTATACTTACTAACAGACCCAGCAAAGTAAAGTTTCACTTTCATTTAAAATGTTTAAGAACATTAAGGTATTTCTTTGTCTTTTGTTAAATTTTTAATTATTGAAAGTAATTAAAAGGACCTATTATTAAAAAAGGGTTTGAATATCTAATATAAACCTCAAACTTGCCATATAGCTTTTATTTAAAATGTTTTGATAGATTGGCTACTTCATTCTTTAATCTACCAAGTTTTATGAACTTTAAAAAGCCTCTAAAGCCCTGACTGGTTTGGCTCGGTGGATAGAGCGTCGGCCTGCAGACTGAAGGGTCCCAGGTTCGATTCCAGTCGGTTGTGGGCACATCCCCAGTAGGGTGTGTGCAGGAGGCAGCTGATTGATGTTTCTCTCTCATCAATGTTTCTAGCTCTCTATCCCTCTCCCTTCTTCTCTATAAAAAATCAATAAAATATATTTTAAAAAAATAAAACTCAAAAAAAATCTTTTTAAAAAAGCCACTAAAACAGTACAAACAAAATCTAAATAAATTTCTGGTTATTTGTAGTTTTAATTAATTTCCCCTGCAGCAGTAATTTAGCTGATGATTACTGTCACTTTTTAGGTGGGGAGGGATGGGAGAGGAGAAGGGCACTTGGTTTGGCTACAATTAAAAACATTATGGTATTTCAATTCCTCCTTTCACTGATTTTATGTGTAGACAAGGCCTTCGGGATAAGGTGGTATAAATAATCATAGGATAGGCACAGTTTAAACTGAAGCATAAGTATTCATATTGAAAAATGTTTTCTGCATGCCATTTAAGGATGTTACATTAGTATGATGTTTTAAATATTAATCTGTTTAATCAGGGCATATCAGAGAAACTTGTAGGTTGTTTTCTGCAGTGTTACAATGTCAAGTGGTATTACGGTTTTTTTTCTATTGTTATAGCCAGTGCACAATTCTTACTAATGTTGATTTTAAAAAGGAATAATGCTATAATCCTTTGTAAATATGTGTATGTCTTAAATATCTTAAACTAAATGCCATATATTTCAAAAAAATAAGAGAGAATGAGGGAGAAAATTGGAATAATTTAACTACTTTATGATCACTTAAACGTTTAGAAAATATATGCCTCAAAAATCTCATGGCACCATTAATCTAGCATTTTTCAATATCTGAAGGGAATAATGTTGTTATAGCAAAAAGCAGCCAACCAATGGAAAGCAGTGGTCTTAGACAAGGTATTCTA